>NC_059132.1:21415338-21718369 GCF_020740605.2 Lemur catta | reverse complement strand
AAAACACAAGCAATGGGATAAACTAATCATCTAACTTTTACTCAGTCACCTAACTTTCATGACACTAAACAAACAGGGCTAGACAGAGAATTTATGGTTTAACTGGACAGACAAGCATTAAATAAACAAAATTAATTATGTATGCAATTATAATCATTCATATTTGAAATTATGATAATTTCAAGATTGTGGGTCAGGGAAGGCCTTGTTGAGGAAAATCTCATACAATTTGTGCTTTTCAGGGTCACACTGAGTATTCTGAAGGCAGGAACAGATACATGATCAGATATAAGGATATTGAAGAACAGGTGAAAAATGATAGTGACTCATATTAAGGCGGTGGCAGTAGATTAAAGTTATATTTAAGATAAATAATTGAGAAGACTGGGCTTGAATGTGGAGGATGAAAGATGACTCCTGGTTTATGCCTTGAGATAGATGCTAGTTGGTACTATTTGAGGAATCATTTGCCTTGAGACTGGCTGAAGTCCCAGAGCTGATAACATACAGAGTTTCAGACCTTCCATACAGAACATACTAAAACGATGCAAAGCTAAGTTTGTAATCTTTAGCCAGTATTTTTCAAACGGGGAATTTTGGAAATGTGTAGGATGATGTTGGTTATCACAATAATCTGAATGTTGCTATGCATGCTGCTGTGTGCTAAATGACACAGCCCAATGAAGAGTCCTTCTCCAACCCACAAAACTCTCCAATTTCTTGTTAGACTAAAACTACCATAAGTATAAATAATATTTAATTAGCACTGGAATCATGAATAAGTTACATGACGAGCTAGTAATTTAAAAGACCATTATTGGGATGGAAACTTAATGGAAAAAAGACATGATTTAGAAATTTGTTCAGAGAGCATATTCCTTATCCTGAATGTAATTTAACATTATAACATTTCTTCATTACTTTTTTTTTTTTTTTTTTGAGACAGAGTCTCGCTTTGTTGCTCAGGCTAGAATGAGTGCCGTGGCGTCAGCCTAGCTCACAGCAACCTCAGACTCCTCGGCTTGAGCGATCCTACTGCCTCAGCCTCCGGAGTAGCTGGGACTACAGGCATGCGCCACTATGCCCGGCTAATTTTTTCTATATAGATTTTTTTTTTTAGTTGGCCATATAATTTCTTTCTATTTTTAGTAGAGACGGGGTCTCGCTCTTGCTCAGGCTGGTCTCGAACTCCTGAACTTGAGCAATCCACCCGCCTCGGCCTCCCAGAGTGCTAGGATTACAGGTGTGAGCCACCACGCCCGGCCCAACATTATAACATTTCTAACTCCAGATTTACTTGGCAATATTGCAGCATGATTGTACAATAACTGAAAAAGAAAACTAATTGCATAATTGCAAATATTAACTAGATCAGCTCAAAGACAATTAGAATCAATATTATCAAATCAGTAGGGACAAATACAACATTTGGATCTTATTCAATTTTACCATTAAGTTTTGTTTTAAAAATATTTTATACTGTTGCTTCCTTACATAGTTAATTTGTACAGACCAAAAAAAAAAAGAGATCTATGTTATAAAGATTACTTGCTGAAAAAAAAGAAATATATATATATATATATATATATATTTTTTTTTTTTTTTTTTTTTTGAGACAGAATCTCGCTTTGTTGCCCAGGCTAGAATGAGTGCCGTGGCATCAGCCTAGCTCACAGCAACCTCAGACTCCTCGGCTTAAGCGATCCTCCTGCCTCAGCCTCCCGAGTAGCTGGGACTACAGGCATGCGCCACTATGCCCGGCTAATTTTTTCTATATAGATTTTTAGTTGGCCATGTAATTTCTTTCTATTTTTAGTAGAGACGGGGTCTCGCTCTTGCTCAGGCTGGTCTCAAACTCCTGACCTCGAGCAATCCACCCGGCTCGGCCTCCCAGAGTGCTAGGATTACAGGTGTGAGCCACTGCGCCCGGCCCTGAAAATATATTTTGATATAATTTTGTTGTTGAGTCTTGTGACTCTTGCGTGTTTACAGTCTTACCTGCTCTAGTCCCAGACTTGTGCCACACAACCTCTATATATCTTCTTGGTATATTTTTCCTTTTCCTTTTCTATTCCTTTCTATTCTTTTCAGGTCCACTGAAACATTAGCAAAAAATCTTAACAAACACCTCACCAGTGAAGATCTACAAATGGCAAATAAGAGTTTAAAAAGGTGCTTAACATCATGAGGAAATTGCAAATTAAAAACACAATCTGATACTACTAACACCTGTTAGAGTGGTGAATATCCACATTCAAAACATACCAAAAGCTGGCAAGGTTGTGAAGCTACAGGACTTCTCGTTCTTTGCTGATGGGAATACAAAATGGTAAAGACACTTTGGAAGACACTTTGACAGTTTCGTATACAACTAAACATACCCTTACTATGCAATCCTGTAATTGTGTTCCTTCATATTGACCCAAGTGAGTGAAAATTTATGTCCACATAAAAACCCGCACACCAATTTTATAGGAACTTCATTTATAATTGCAAAAAACTTGGAAACAACCAAAATGTTCTTCAATATGTGATTGGATAAATAACTTGCAGTGCATGCATACAATAGAATATTATTCAGTGCTAAAAAGAAATGAGCTATCAAGCCACATAATGACATGGAGGAAACTTATATATTACTAAGTAAAATAGGCCAATCTGTAAGCTTTCAGCTATTCTAAAAACAGTAAAATTATGGAGACAGTAAAAGGATCAGTGGTTTCCAGGAGCTTGGGGGAAGGAAGAGATGAATAAGGAGAGCACAGGGGATTTTTACAGCAGTCAAACTATTAATATTTGTATGATACTATAATAGTGGCTACATGTCATTATACATTTGTCAAATTCCATAGAACATACAGTACACAAAGTCTACGCTAATGCAAATGTGGACTTTAGTTGATAATGCTGTATCAATGTTGGTTCATCAATTATAGCCAATGTATCAACTGGTGCAGAATGTTGATGGTGGGAGACGCTATGCATGGAAAAAGAAAAAAAAGGCGGGGTATGTGGGAAAACTGTACTGTCTGCTCAATTTTGCTGTGAACATAAAACTGCCATAAAACATAAATCTATTAATTTTGAAAAAAATACAACTTATATATATCTTCTATGCCTCATGCCTATGTGTTTACAGACTAGAAATATATTTTTATTTCTATATTACTTTCCTTTTATCTCATTTTATATTACTGTTAGGACACTGTATTTTTAATTATATGTATAGCTAGGTTGTATATTTTTAAATTTTATTTCAAGATAGTACATGGATGAATAAAAAATATTAGTTAACAAAAAAGGTGATAAGGTTTGATACAACTGGGAATCGTATCCATGTTGATGACCCAAATCCATGTTGTGAAAATAAAAGCGATACATTTATTAACAACATTAAATAGCAGAGAGAATTTCGTTGGAGACTTTTCAGTGTGCTGTTAGGTTCTGTTTAGAAAACTACCACTATCAAAAGGAGGGGCTGCTTCTCTCCTCACTTTAAGCAACATGTTTGGAGTCAAGAGAACCACTCTAAGAGAGAAAAGTTCTCTCAAAGAGAGTGAAGTGTTCTTTGGAGAGTTTGGAGGACATGTGGATATGCACGTGATTTGGAATTGGCACAGTCTAAAGGCAAGAGGTGATGGCTAGAGTTTTTGGTAACAGAGGAAGAGGTAGAGTGCACCAGAAACATTCTGCACTTTCAGAGCTTGGCAACACAATTGTGTGTTTCCTGTGATTCAGATGTGGTTTCCAGAAAAGGAGGTTGGCTTTGGGCCACTGTACGGGACTTCTGATCAGTGCGGAGACTGAGATCCACCTAGAAATTCACAAACTGAGGTAGATCATCACCACTATGCAGATGCACCATTTGCACCAGAAAACTTCTTAGTGGCAAAACCCACAGAACTCTCAAAAGTGCCTCATAAAAGAAAAGCAGTAATTGTGCATCCGAGGACCTCACACCAGATTATAATGTACTCATTAAGTGAGTATATTAAGCACTTTGGGGTGTGTATGTGTGTGTGGGGGGGGTGTATGTGTTAGGGACAAAGCAAGGGAATGTATACAAAGATATAGCAGAAAAGTTCATTGGTCTTCCCAATCTGTGTTCAAGTTTCTTCTCCTGAAATAAACCTTTCCATTGCAGCAGGACATCTTTTAAATTGGGAAATGTTTATAGTTTTATAGTAACTTGAATTGCACATCCTAGTACTTGGTAAATACCTATTCATTTATTAATGACAGTGCCAACAGAAGCTATGAGACATGCCCAGGATTTCAAGTGGATGCAAGAAGGATGAGTCAACAGAGAGAGCACTGGAATAAATTTTTGTGAGAAAGATTTTATAAGAACCTAAGTTTTAGATACACAGAGTTTGTTGCTCTGGGAGACTGCTCTGGGTCTATGAGGCAGTTGTGTATTTGTTTACGAAGCATAGAAGAGTGCTTGGAAAGGGCTTACTTAGTGTTTCAGTAGGAGCGAGAATAGTGGAAAGTTACAGTCACTAAACTCAAGGGCATTACCTCTCAAGGGCAAGTAATTTGTTTACTGCAACTTTGTTAAAAAATGAACAAAATAATGCCTGATAACTAGTAGTTATTAATAAATTTTGATGAATGTTGTAAAATGAGAGAAACATATGTAACAATAATAACAGATATTTATTGAACATTTAATACAGACAAGGAATTGTATAAATTGTTTACATTTATTAATTTATTTAATCCATACAGTGCTATGAGCTAAATATTATGAGTAATTCCTATGCAGATAAGATAAATGTAAAAAAAAATTTAACAACTGTGACTTGGGAAAGACAGTAAAATTTCTCACGAGACTTAAAATATAGATTAATTCTCCTTGCTAAAAACTCTTACGTTTTGACAAAGGCAGCAGATATTTTTATATATTTTCTTTTTTTAATTTTTCTTTTTGTTCCCACATTCAATATTCAGGCCAATAATTTCTCTAAGTTTAAAGCAGGCATGCTTTCTTTTAAAAATTAATTTGAGGTGCTGAATTTAGTTTCCTCAATAAAATAGTCTGATGTTCTTAAACTGAAAGTCTCCCTACAATTTGATAGATCCACATTGTTTTCCTATTAATAAGTCTTCACATTTGTATTCTGCTGATGCAATTGTGTCAAATAAATGTGATGATTACAATAATGCTTTTATTTATGTTTTTGCAACAATGAATAACTTTAAAAATGAAATCAATAATTTAAGATGTGATTCACCTTTCAAATGCAAATAAGAACCATAATGAGGTATCATCCATCCCAGTCAGAATGGCTATTGTCCAAAAGACAAAAAATAACAAATGCTGACGAGAATGCGGAGAAAAGGCAACTCTTGTGCTCTTGGTGGGAATGTATCTTGGTACAGATATTATGGAAAACAATGTGGATTTTTCTTAAAAAACTAAAATAGAACTTCCATATGATCCAGAGGAATCTCACTACTGGGTATTTATCCAAAGAAAAGGAAAGGAGAGTGGTATATCAATGTGATCTACATCCCTATGTTTATTGCAGCATTATTTGCAATATCTGTGATAGGGAATCAACCTAAATGTCCATCGACAGATGAATGGATAAAGAAAATGTGATATATATACACAATGGAATATTATTCAGCCATAAAAAGAATGAAATTCTGTCATTCATGGCAACAGGGATGAGACTGGGGGACATTAGGTTAGGTGAAATAAGCCAGGCACAGAAAGACAAATTTTGCAAGTTCTTACTCATATGTGGGAGCTAAAAAAGTCAAACTCATAGAGGTAGAGAGTAGAATTGTGTTTTTTGGAGGATGGGGAGGGTCAGGAGGGGTGGATAGGAAAAAATTGGTTAAGCGACACAAAATCATAGCAAGAAAGGATGAATAAGTTCCAGTGTTCAACAGCATAGTAGGGTTACTATAGTCAACAATAATTTACTGTATATTTCAAAATAGCTAGAAGAAGAGTTTTGAAATGTTCCAAACACAAAGAAAGGATAAATATTCAAGGTGATGGATATCCTAAATACCCTGACTTCTTCATATACATTGCATGCATGTATCAAAATATCACATATGCCTCATGCATATATATACAAATGTTATACATCAATAAAAAAAGAAATGACTCACTTTTCAACTGAACAAAAAGAAAAGAAATTAATTAAGTACCTTCCAAGAAGGCCACAAATTATCACTATTATTATTTACTGTCATTTCTGCTTATCCTTTATTTTTCCTTGCAGTTTAAAATCCTCTTTTGGCGATACCTGAGGAGATTCTGAAGCAAGTTGGAAAACAGTTCATACTATGGTTCCAGACAGACAGTCCCACAGACACTTCTGTGACTCAAAAATCTAAAATAAAGTCCCTGGGAGGCATATCATTAGCAATGAAAGACATTAGCCTGGAAAAAGTCTGCTTTACTGTGTCATGACTGCATAGACCATCTTAGAATCATCACAAGATAATTCACAGAATTGATCAAGTTCTTACATCGTGTTCCATACTGAGTAAATGTTGAGAATGGCTGGTACTTTTCAGAATAAGTTTTTCATAAAATTATTGCTGAACAGTTTTTCATTGCATAAGTATACTGCAATGTGATTATCAATTCTCCTGTTGATGACATTTGGACCATTTCCTATTTGAATAACTCTATGGAATTCTTGCACAGGACTTTTTGGGGATCCATATTTTTGAGGGGTTTTTGATAAATAGAAGTAGAATCATTTAGTCATATGGTTAATGAATGTTTAACATTGCAAGAAGCTGCCAAAATATTTTGCAGTTAGCTGTACTATTTTACATTTTCACCAGAATTTTGTTTGAGTTTTAGTTACTCTATAGCCTCAAAAAATTGATATTGTCAGTTTTGCTAATTTTGACTATTCTAGTGAGTATGAAAAGGTATGATTGTGGTTCAATTTGCATTTCCTTACTGATTGGTGATTGTGAACATTTTCATGTACTTATTAGATACGTGTATAATTTCTTTCATTAAGTGCCTATTCAAGTATTTTGACCATATTTAATTGGGTTATTTGTATTTTTGTTTTTGAGACCTAGAATTTCTGCATGTATTCTGGATATAAGTGAGATATATTCATTGTAAATATTTTCTGCCTATATATGACTTGCCTTTTCATTTTCTTAAGTGGAGTCTTTTGATAGAATGTAGTTTTTAATATTTATGAAGTCCAATTTACTAATGCATAATTTCATGTTTAATACCTTTTATGTCTTCTCTAAGAAATTTGTGCTTATCCCAAGGTTATAAAGATATTCTCCTATATTTCCTTCTAAAAATTCATAGTTTTAGCATTTACATATACAATGTGAGATGAGGCAAAAGTTATTTTTAAAAATAATTTATCCATTTGTTCCAGCATTATTGTTTTAAAAAGTTAATCTTTGCCACATTGAAATGCTTCACCTTTATTGAAAAGCAAATAAACATATATATGTAGGACAATTTCTAGGCTCTTATTGTTCTTTATTGATATATAAAACTACATAATCGTTGTCATTTTAAAGTAAGCTTTAACATTATGTTGTTTTCATTCAACCCTATCAGCTTATTTTAGGGCCTTTACTTTTCCATATAATGTCTTAAAATCAATTTTTTAAAATTTCTACTAAGAAAAATTCTGATGATATTTTCAATGGAATTATGAATCTATCAATTAACTTGTAAGCATTCAATATTTTAGAAATATTGAATATTTAGAAATATTTTAGAAATATTTTCTTTTTTAAAATTTCTGAATATTATGAGGGTACAAACATTTTGGTTACATACATTGCCTTTGCATGGCCCAAGCCAGAGCTACAAGCATGCCCATCCCCCAGACAGTGTGCTCTGCACCCCATTAGTTATGAATTTATCCATCCCCTCCATCCCCCTCCCACCTGCCCAGCACCCGATGAATATTACTTCCATTTGAGCACCTAAGGGTTGATCAGTTAGTACCAATTTGATGGCGAGTACATGTGGCTCTTGTTTTTCCATTCTTGTGATACTTCACTTCAAAGAATGGGCTCTAGCTCCACCC
Source organism: Lemur catta (assembly GCF_020740605.2). Classification (NCBI taxonomy): domain Eukaryota; kingdom Metazoa; phylum Chordata; class Mammalia; order Primates; family Lemuridae; genus Lemur; species Lemur catta. The sequence goes on along the minus strand of NC_059132.1, from coordinate 21,710,315 downwards.
AGGATAATATAAGAGGTGGTAGGTTCACCATTGTTTTTTACGGTTAAATACTCCATTGTATACATATACCACATTTTATTAATCCACTCATGTATTGATGGGCACTTGGGTTATTTCCACATCTTTGCAATCGTGAATTGTGCTGCCCTAAACGTTCGAGTGCAGATGTCTTTATTATAAAATGACTTTTTTGCTTAGGGTGGATGCCTAGTAGTGGGATTGCTGGATCAAATGGTATTTCTATTTTTAGTTTTTTGAGATCAGATGATTATTTTTATCTATTGATTCTTTTAACATGGTGAAAAACATTGAATGATTTTTTTCATATTAAACCAAATTTCTATTCAACCTCGTTTTATAAGTATATACTGTCAATTTTCATATATTCTTTAGTCAAATATGATAATATTTTATGAATAAATTTTACATCTCTATTTATGAGATATCTTAGTCTGTAATTTATTTTTCTTGCATTTGTCAGATTTGGAATTGAAAACTTCTGACCTTTAAAAATGAACTTTGAAGAGTTTCATCCTCTTTTTTTGCAAAAGTTTCTGTATAATAGGTTTTATTTGCCCTTTAAATGATTGATAGAATTCAACAGGACAGCATTCTGGGAATAGAGTTGTCTCAGAAAAAGTGTCATTGGATATGTATTAATTTCTGTAATAGATATAGGGATATTTAGATGTTCTATTTCTTCCATTAGTTTTAACCTTTGTTTTCTCAAGAATTGTTCAGTTAATCTGAGCTGTTAAATAGATTAGAATAGGTTCATAATAATCCATTTTTATCCCTTTAATACCTGTAAGATCTGTAGTGATGTAGCCTCATTAATTCTTGACATTGATAATTTGGTTTGTTTGTTTCTTTGCTTTTCTGCCTTTAATTCTGATTAGTCTGACTATGGTTAGTTTTATTTAGCTTTTCAAATAAAAATGACTTTTGTTGGCTAATTTTCTCTATAGCTTTTCTATTTTGTTAATTTCTTCTCTTGCCTTTATTTTTTCCTTTTTCTATTATGCTTACTTGTGGTTTAATTGATTCTTTCTTCCAGCTTCTAAAGCGGAAAACTTAGATTATTGATTTTAAACTTTCTTCTTTTCTCTGTATTTACAGCTATGTGTTTTCCTCTAAGTTCTCTTTTGGCTCTGCAACACACATTTTAATGTGTCGTACTTTCATCCTCACTTGCTTTGAAGCATTTCCAACATTTTTTGTGGTTTCTATTTGACCCATGTATTATTTAGAAACATGTTGTTCAATTTTCAAAATTTTTAGGACTCTTTTTACCTATTTTATATTATTGATTTGTGATTGAATTCTGTTGTGGCAAGCTTTCAAAATGTTGAAATTTATGGAGGCTTATTTTACGAGCAGTTGAAAGGAATGCACATTTTGTAGTTTGTTTCACAATTATTGGGTGTAGAGTTCCGTACATACCAAATCAGAGGACTTCTGTTAACATCTCCAAGTCTGATTGTGGGATTTGTCTATTTCTACTGTTCTGTCAACTTTTGCTATATTTACTTTGAAGCTTTATTACTAGGAATACAATGTCATAATTTTTATATATTCCTGATGAGTTAATCCTTTTATCTTTATAAACTATACTCTTTATCTCTCATAATACTCCTTGTCTTCATGTCTACTTTCAGTCACAATTTTGCTATTTGGATTCTGTTTGTCCTGTTGTTTTTCCCCTCTGCTCTGTATTTTCAGCCTTCTTTTGCATTTACTAAATATTTTTTAGGATTTTTTACATTTTAATTTATCTAATGATTTTGTCACTTTAAGGATTGCCATTTTCATCTTTAACTTACCAAAGTCTATTTACAGTTACTATTAGGCTGCTTCATGAGATATGCAAGAAACTTACAATATAATTTGATTTATCTCTAACTCCAAAACAATTTTAAATAAAAATTATAGGAGGCTATTATTTTGGAGTAAGCTCATGCACAAGGCCCCAATAGACCAGAATACAAATCAAAATAGAGTCACTCATGCTAAACATCCATGTCACCAAACCTAAACTAAGTTGCTCTTTGACTTTCAGAGAAATAAGAAGAGAACTAACAATGAATTTTCCCAACCGGTCATTTTTTTATTTACATTTTTTATTTTTAATTATTATGGGTATATAGTAAGTGTGTATCTTTTTAGGGTACATGTGACATTTTGATACAGTCATACAACGTATATTAATCAAATCAGGGTAATTGGGGTATCTATCACTTCAAGCATTTATCATTTCTTTGTGTGAGGAACATTCCAATTCCACTCTTTTAGTCATTTTAAGTATACCATAACTTATTATTGACTATAGTCACTTCCTTATGCTATCAAATATTGTTCATTCTATCTAACTATACTTTTGTACCCATTAACCATCCCCACTTTATCTCCCACTCCCTGTCACCCATCATAGCCTCTGGTAATCACAATCTACTCTCTGTCTCCATGAGATAAATTGTTTTTAATATTTAGCTCCCACATGTGAGTGAGAACATGCAAGATTTGCCTTTCTGTGCTTGGCTTCTTTTGCTTAATATAATGTTCTCCAGTTCCATCCATGTTGTTGCAAATGACAGGATTCCACTCTTTTTATGGCCATATAATATTCCATTGTGCATATATACCACAATTTCTTTATCCATTCATCCCTTGATTAACACTTATGTTGATTCTGAGTCTTGGCTGTTGTGAATAGTGCTACAATAAACATGGGAATGCAGATATCTTTTCAATATACTGATTTCCTTTCTTTTGGATATATACCTAGCAGTGGGATTGCTGGGTCATCTGGTAGTTCTATTTTTAGTTTTTTGAGAAACCTCCATACTGTTATTCATAGGTGGCCACACTAATCTGCATTCCCACCAACAGTGTTCTAGGGTTCCCCTTTCTAAACATCCTAGCCAACATTCATTATTGCCTTTTTGAAAAAAGCCATTTTAACTGGGGTGAGATGATATCTCATTGTAGTTTGATTTGCATTTCTCTGATGACTAATGATGTTGAGCATTTTTTCATATACCTGTTGGCCACTTGTATATCTTCTTTTGAAAAATGTCTGCTCAGATCTTTTGCCCATTTTTTAAATTGAATTATTTGATTTTTTGATTCCTATTGAGCCCCTTATATAGTCTAGTTACTAATCCCTTGGCAGATGGGTAGCTTGTAAATATTTTCTCCCACTCTGTGGGTTATACTTTCCCTTTGTTGATTGTCTCCTTTGCTGTGCAGAAGCTTTTTAGATGGATGTGATCCCATTTGTCCGATTTTGCTTTGGTTGCGTGTACTTTTGGTGTATTACTCAATAAATCATTGCCCAGACCAATGGCCCCAAACAGGCCAGTTCTAGTCTTCAATTAGCATGCTAATGAAGTTCCCTCTGCCTTAATCCTTACACAAAAAGGGTAGCCTGAAGTAGCCTGATTTTAACTAATCAATTATTTTTCTATTATTCTATCTTCCTGTCCCTGCCTTATAAGAAAAGGAACTTTGAAAGTATTAATATGTTCTTTCTTCTTCGCTACCATTTTGTCTGTAAAGTCAAATTCTTCTGCTCAGCTCATTGGGAACACTTATTCTATATTATGGAATGAAACATTACTTGATTCTATAATTGCAATAAAGTCTATTGAGATCTTTAAATTTGTTGTAACTTCTTCCTTTGACAATACTTTGTGCTACTGTTGAGATATATTTATATGTGTTTTAAACTCCAAAATGTACCCTTGTAGTTTTTGCATTAAGTTAGGTGTTTTTTAAAGAAATCAAGATAAAATGTATTATCTTTTATTTTTTCTCACATATTAACCATTTTCAGTGCACCTCACTTCTCATAGATCTGGGTTTCCATCTGGTCTCACTTACAGCCTGAAGAATTTAACATTATTTTTAGTTCATCTCTACTGGTGACAAATTCTCTCAGCTTTCATGTATTCGAAAATGCCTTTATTTTGCTTTTATTTTTGAAGGGTTTATTTACTGGATATGGAATTCTATATATACATCTTATTTCAGGACTTTAAAGATGTTGTCATCCAAGAAGCCAGACATGGTGGCACATGCCTATAGTCCCAACTACTCAGGAGGCTGAGGTGGGAGGATTGCCTGAACCTAGGAGTTCCAAGCTGCAGTGCATGATGATTGTGCCTGTGAATAGATAGCCACTGCACTCCAACCTGGGTGACGTAGCAAGACTCCATCTCAAAAAAAAAAAAAAAAAAAAAGAAAAAAAAATAGAAAAGAAGCTATCATCCACTATTTCCTGCCCTGAATTGTTTGGCTAAGTCAACTATAACTTTGTTATGGGACTCTCTAGCAACAATGTTTCATTTTTTTCTGGATACATTCAAAATTTTCATTATATCTTTAGTTTTCAGAGATGTGACTAAAAAGTTCATAAGTAGTCAGCCTGCTTTGTCATTGTGTTTACTCTGTTTTGAATCCATTGAGCTTCTTGAATCTATATGCTAATATTTTCCATCAATTTTCAGGATAATTGCCATTATTTCTTTAAATGTGTTTCTAATTCTCTTTTTATTCTCTCTCTACACAACTTTATTATGATGCTTGATATTTTCTCACAGTTATCCAGTGTTTCTTTTGTTTTTGTTTTCTTTTTCTGTATGTCAGGATATTATGAGGGTATAAACATTTTGGTTACAAGTAATGCCTTTTCCTCCTTGGGCTAGACCCGTGCCCTTCCCCCATACAATGTTTCTGTTTTCAATATCTTTCTGTGCTTTTTATATTGAATAATTTTTATTGATCTACCTTCAAGTTTACTGATCATTTCTTTTACTGATATTCGGTAATTACAAATCTGCTATTAAAGCCTATGCAGCGACTTTTCCATTTAGGCATTGTAAATTTCAGTTCCACAATTTCCATTTTGCTTTCTTTTTATTAATAGTTCCCATTTCAATGCTGGGATTCACTACTGTAAACTTATTTGACTATGTAAACATCCTTACCATATTTTTCTTTAAGTCCTTAAACTACTTTATAATGGTTGATTGAATATTCTTATCTGCTAATTGTAGTATCTGGGTCATCTCAGGTTTTGTCTGTTTCTATTGACTGCACTTAAAAAAATGTCTTCTTATTAATATATTGTACTCTGTATGTGTTATGATATTTTTTACCAAGCAGACATTTTATATAACACATTAATGATATTTTGATTTGTTATATTCCCCTGAAGAGTGTTGATTTTTGTTTTAAAAGAGTTAAATTATTGACAATTTCCTTTAATCTTGTGGAGGATTAGTTTTATATTGTTTCAGGTTGGTCAGTCACAGTTTTATTCTTAAGCTTAGAGTGATTCCGTAGTCCTAGAACAGGAAAAAATTATGGTCCTTCTAGAGTTTTGAAGTTATGTCTGAGATGTTTACAAAACCCCTCTAACTTGGCAAGGTTCAAACTCCAAATTGTTTCCCCTGCAGTGAGTAGCAGCTGAAATAACGGTTAAACTTTTTCAGTCTTTTGATTTTTGCTTTATCTGGGCTTCTTGTTGTCTATTCCCCATTCCCATATGAAAACCACCATTTAAGGGAAGTTTACATACATGTGTAAAGTTTTATCTTTCTGTTGTTATTTTTCTTCTTTGATTTCATCCTCATCAGAGATGCACTGGCAGCCCCAGAGTCTCCTTTCAAATCTCAAGCCATTGAGACTGTTCCCTTTTGCTGATTCTAGCCATCCTACACCTCCAGTACCAAGGAGTTTCCCGGGATGTGGGACTTTTCCTGCTAAAACCAGGAAAAGTTCCAGGCAAACAGGAAAAAGTTTGTTACCTTTTTAGTGCCTTCAAGGGAAAAGCCACATAATACTATATCTCATCCAATTCACTTTTGGCTTTTAAGGGCCAAATCCTCATACTTTCTGCCAACTTTTGGTAGCTTCCTATTACTCCACATAGCTGTTTACTTAACATTTTGCCCACCAGTTATACTTATTATCCACAGAGTAGTCAACCTGCTTTGTTATTACCAGAACTAGATTACAAATAATATACTTTAAATTTTGAAGTAATAAGAGATTTTGTATCAACAACCAAACTTGTTCAACTTTTAACCTAATAATTCACTTCTGGGTATAGTAACTATTAATGTAACAATAACAGTAGTAATAATAATAACATAATGCCAAATTATAAGAAAAAGTAAAACTTTATTCAGAGAAAATTAACTTCCAAAACAATTTTCCAATATATTGACAATGGCTTTCTAGAATGAGAGGATGTGGGTGATAGCTTTCTTTTTTTTACTATTCCAAAATTTTATATGATTCAGGACACAGTATACCACAATATGGCACCTTGGCATACTGCGTATTCTAAGGTGAAAGAAATTGAGAAAAACTACAGAAGCAGGAAGGTCACTCTGACTTTCTTCTGCACTCCTTCTTTCCTGAATCAGGTCACAAAAACTACAAACAAACAAACAAAAATTCCCTTTGCCCCTGTCCTCCCGAAGTGGGCAATAAAACCTAGTTGACCTTCTCCTGAAAATAGACCATAAGACACTCATTCCCTCCTTATATCTGGAGAAAAGAAATGTTCTTATCTCTGAAGACACAGAGACATAAAAAGGAATCTGAACTAACAGAACTTGCTGAGTTCCTACCAGTTTATTACCATTAGATCACACCTATTTTTGTCCATCATATTTCTTCACAACAATCCACCTCTTTATCAGACTTAACATAAATTAAACACTGTTTTTCCTGTTTCTTTGGGTCATCAATTCTGAAGGCTCCCATGCCACATAAAACTTCTATTAAATGGATGTGTATGCTTTTTTTCTTGTTAATCTGTCTTTTTTATAGAGATCTCAGATAGAAACCTTGTCAAGGGTGAGAAAAATGTATTACATTTTCTTCTCTACACTATATACATTTACATATTTAGAATGAAAATATAAGCTTCATATGTATTAAAAACATTTTTATAAATGTTTTATAATATAAAAATTATTTATATTTACTATAAATATAATCTTAAAAATGCGCAAGAATATAGCTAAAATGTGATAACAAAAAATTACTGGAAGAATTCTCTTATAAATACCAGTGAATATAACATTTGTTGCAAAATCTTACAAAATATATGAAAATACTTTTTTCAAGAGCAATCCCCAGATAAGAAAGATCCACAGGCATACTAAGGCATTTATCCATGAATGGCACAATTGAAATTGTACACAGATACTATAAGTAGTAAAATTTCCTCTATGGTTTCTCTTAATATTTAGGGAAATATTTCATTATTAAAGTGGATTGTAATTTACAGGGATCATTATAAGTCTGATAAGGAATCAGTACATGAATCACTACTTCGTGACTGTGACAACATTCATTCTCACAGCCTCATTATTCTTGTCACTAAATAAACCCACTTGAAATGGGCTCCACCAGGTTACTGATTCATAACCAGCCAGTTTCTTACATTTATTTCACTTGCTTGGTTTTTGTAAGCATCTAAGTAAAAAATATATATATATATATATGTATACACACACATATATAAGTAATATACATATAAGTGTAATATATACACTTAAGCCTACAAAAAATATGATTGGATCACTTCATTGTTTATATAGTAATAAACAATCTATGCTTGTTAAAAGAAAAATTATGAATACAAGATGGGGCAAAAGTCCTCACTGTGTAACAGAGAGTGACAAAGAAAGGGGATTTATGTCTGCTCTACCTCCACTGAATCACATTGGAACAAAAGTCAAAACTGCATGTGAATCTCCCTGCTGTTTTATTGGATTTTGTCCAAATGCCTTAACAATATCTCTGCCTAAGGCAGAGTTCTACAGCCATGCAGGTTTCCAGGTGTGCCTGTCAGGCCTTTTCTGCTTCATTGTCGGAATGCATCTGCTCAGCCTACATCATTGGCAGCAGCCACTGGTAATTCTTGCTTCTTTCCTTGGGTATATTTTAGAGTTAGTGATGGAAGCTGTGGACCAGATTTTCTCATGTTCTATTCCTATGTCTCCTGGATTCCTCCCTCAAGTTCCATTCCTAGAAGACTTTTTTTCTTGAAGAAAACATACTTGTTTTGAGAGGACACCCTGTTACTTTCCATAAAGGGATCCAATTTTCCTCTTCATGCATATCTTCATTGTGCTATCTTGATTCTATCGGCACCATGAAACCCTCCTCCACTTTCTTTGCCCTGATGAGTGAATGGGGTTTTCTTTGTGGTGGATGAAGTACTTTGGCATAGAAGGGTACCTTCCATATATCAATATCCAAGGTAACATTCTAGGCAAGAAGGAAGCATACTAATACCACTTCCCAACCCCAGAAAGTTTCAGGATTGTTCCTAAGAACCAGAAGAACAACAACAAAAGCCAATCTCCACATGGCAAACAGAAATCTCTTCGTATTGTTAAATGACCTCTGGACCTTTGCCCACACCTCCTACAAAAAGCAGCCTCCTATTTTTTGGTCTGTTTTCTTTACTCAAGCATCTATCCCCATGCAATTACATTCCTCCACGTTCAAATAGTCTGTGTCTTTAGCTTTTCCCTGGGGGTGGAGAACAAACAAGGGAGGAATGAAACCCGGGAAACATAGATTTTTCTCCATGTCTTTTCATTCTGTCAGTGTTTTCTCCCTTCATTCAAGTTGAATCCACCAAAATCTGTCTTCCTCCAGAGTGGCTTACAGAGAAAACAGCCACTCCTCCCCCACTGTCTGCTCTCCCACATCTAACAGAATAATCCTGATTTCTAAGACCGCAGGATTTTAAAACAAGGATGCTTGGCAGATCTGACTACCACAAACCTTCTGTCACTGGGTGATACAGTTTCTGAGCTCGCTAAGGCATCTGTTGTCCCCATCAACGCCAGCCCTCGCATGCTCGTGCGCACAGTGAAGGGTTAAAAAGGAAAGACACCACGCATGTGTTAATTCGTGCTGCAGCAGCGCGCATCGCTTCCACTTTGACCTCCTGGTTAATCTGCGTGGTAGTTAATCATGCAGAGTCTCTAGTGATTTTTTTTTCTATTTCTTTCAAACGCACACACACACACACACACACACACACGCACACACACACACGCCCTGCCCCTTCTAAAAAATAAATCAAAATAAAGCAAACAAATAAACAAATCTGAAATGCAGGACTTGGGGGATTCGAGTGAGTGTGAGGGCATGAGTATGCATATGAGTGTGCTCGCCTTTCTCTCCCCCTTATTTGTCTCGGTGTGAGTCTTTCCTGTACCCTCCCCCTGCCTCAATTATATGACTCCCCCAGACTTGGAAGCCGCTGCCTGAGCTGACGCTTGATGATATCTGCAAGCGTTGGTGCTGATCTTACTTCTTTCTGCCCCTTGAATATTAATCCCCTAAGCTGGGAGCAATACGTCTCCCCAGTGACGGGATCTCCGGGAGGTAGGTGGGGGGAGCCGCCGGCAGATCATAAGCATAATAATAATACAAAGGGGAGGGGTTCTTCAGGAACGAAAAGGCAAGAGGCAGGCGAGAGGAGAGGAAAAAAAAAAAAAAAAAAAAGCGATGAGTTCGCCAAATATATGGAGCACAGGAAGCTCAGTCTACTCGACTCCTGTTTTTTCACTGAAAATGACGGTGTGGATTCTGCTCCTGCTATCGCTCTACCCCGGGTAAGATGTGCTTTTTTTCGGCGTTTTGTTCTGAAGAGGTGGGGGAAGGGGTGGGGGTGTGGAACTCAGGAGACCACCCAGATTTCAAACACTCTCCTAGGATTTGGGGTTTTATAATTTAGTGTGTGTGGTGGTGGTGGGGGGGTGGAGTGAATATATGGGGCAGGAACGGGAGGGAGGAAAGAGGAAGGTCACTTTCGTTTATTTATTAATGTATTAGATTTTATTTTTTTGTTTTGTTTTAGAGTGGAAAAGCTAGCCTCGTAAAGACTTTGTATTGGGGAGTAGCATTTTGACAATATTGCAATCTGATGTCTGTCGAGGTGGGCTGTGCTGATACACGCCGGCAGTTGAGGCCATGTTGAAGGCTTTTGGGGTGGGGGTCTGGAGGAGAAAATTGCAAATGGGGTCCTGGAGCCCACCCGAGAGATATGCATGAGGGAGGAGCTGGGGAGGGGGCGGGCTGCCCTGTTCTTGTGCACTGAAGCGTGGCTTGCTCCTGCACCTGGGCATTCTTAAGGTCAGACCGCCAGGGTTTCTGTCCAGCCTTCATTGACCCGGCAGCCAGACTCCCTCGATGGGCAACATGGTTCAGCACCAGGGACAGCAGTCTTGGTTAGGGCCAAATGGAAACAAGGCTTGTTTCACTTGATAGGACATCTCTAAATCTACACAGGATATCCATACAGTCGGACAGAAGGCCGATGAAGCCAAGAAGCCCTAATAAAACCCAGGGCCTCTTCTCTGGTTATCACTCCCCTTTCCTTGAGATGGGAGGGGGTCTATTGGGCACTGGGTGGAGAATGTAGTTACATGCATGCATGGGGGACTATATGTTTGGGAAAGAGTTGGCCTTGCTGCAGTGTCAAAAATATGCTGAACCAGGTGAATGTGATACCAAAATCGTGAGGTGTGCATTAATTTTCTAGAGCCTTGCTGCACTGAATAGAAAAGAGGGGAAGGGGAAAATTGGACTCCTGAAAACACTGAGCATGTGTGTGCTCCAAAATGTTTGCATTTAAATTGTCTTGAACTTCCTTGCACTAAGGATATTAGGGGAATATATCCAACCCTTCATGTAGCTTAGTTAACTATTCATCTACCTACCTAAATGTCTCCCCGTTCCAAGCTTTCCAGCCAGGACCAAAGGCAGGTTAGAGGTCCACTATTTACACTACTTACATTCTTCTATACTTTCATTTTGAAAGAAAGCTCTTTAAAAATTATTCTATACTCTGGTTTCTCTTCAGATTGAATAAATCTTTCACTTTTTAAAAATTATTTTAAATCTCCCATCACCCCCCTCAAAAAAATAAAGAAAAAGAAAAAATAAATAAACTAGCTATAAAAGAAATCAAGACACTGCCCTAAGGAATTTCTTTTCTGGACCTCTCTTTTCTGGGGTAGGTATTGGGACATGTAGATTTCTGCTAAAAGAGACCCAGGAAAAACAAGGAGTGAAAACCTCATCTTAGAGTTTCTAAGCAGAGAGGGTCCTCTTACACTTCCAGCACTTTTTATACCTTCTCCCTCATTTACTTCAAAAACAGAATATATTTTCACTAAGAGTATAAGATTGAGTAGCTTTCTCAGAAGAGGAGGGTCTTTTACTGAAAAGAATTTTATATGCAATACGCTTTAGTGGAATTCTGGAAAAATACTTTTCCTATTCAAAATTTGAACACAAATTTTTATATTTAATGTTGTGTGTAGCTATTAATTTGTTTCAGAAGTTAGAGAGATGACAGTTGCTTATTAATAGAAAATACCTTTCCCATATTTCTACCATTTATGAAACCTGTGGATTAAAATCTAGACAAGACATAGGGGAATATGTCTTTCTTTTAACTCACATCCTTCTTGGTAAACAATTGCCTAACTAAATAGATGAGGATATTCTTATTTATTTTATCTACAATGGTCCTATTTTAACCAAAACATGTTTAATTTTATTATTGTCCATTATAGTATAGTATTTAAGAGGTCTTGTTGCAACAGATCCACGTTTTCAATTTCAATGTGATATAAAAAGTGACATTTGATGATACATTTTAATTTTCAATTCTTACCAGAATATTCTAGATGAGCTTTTTATAGAGCTCTAAATAATGGGAGCTATCTGTCATGAAAACTCTCCAATAGGGTGATTTTTACATTTTCTGAGTAGTGACAAAGAATGGAGTCATTGCAGTTTGGTGCAGAGAATGTGATCAGAGAGTTTCAGTTTGCTGCAATTTCATAAAAAAGGCTATTTGAATGGTTGAATAATAATGGAGGTAAATAGGAGCTTTAATCTCTGAAGCTGATCCTGAGGAAGGACAATAAATAACTGGGAAAAAAATTGGGACCCTAGGAGCCAAAATAAAATAGTCTTTGGGGGTAAACAGTAGCAGTAGAACTATCTAGAAAGTTAAAGAGAAATAAAAAAACCATGTAATTGACTTTTTTATTTATATAACTCTAAAGAGTAAGTTTTTCCTCTCATTAAATGACTAAATGCATTAGTTTGTGTCTATACAAAAGTAAAACAAAAAGGAAAATACAGCCTTAGTTTGAGAATATTAATAGCTAATGTCTCTTCTTATAAGTGAAACAGTTAATTTCTGAAGCTCAAAATTTTCTAAAGTTTCACCTATCTTATTTTCAATGTTATCATAAATATCACCAAGGCAAATTACTGAAATGGAGATTCCTAAACCATACACTGGATGATTCTGAATCCTTATGTCTGGGGTGAAGAACAGGTATATTCAACAGGAGTATTTTCAACAAGTAGCCTAGTTGAAGAAAAATGGTCTACACTTTGCTGACTTCCAAAAGTTTATTCATCACTATAGTTAATATTTAAAAGTGCTTTTATCACTACTGCTTTATTAAGTTCAGATCAATGAATCAATTTAACATCCAGAATTTTATTTACATATAAACCATTGGGTATATCTTACAAATCATAAAGTATAAGAAATAATATAAAGGATCTTAATAAACCCACATTACATATGAAGACATTGACTGCAAAAAATCAAACATATATACATGAATATGTAACTATATTCCTAAATATAATTATATTCACAAACTATATATACTTCACATACATTTAAGTTTTAAAACAAATCTTATAATTTTATAAACTCTTTCAAGTAACTTTATTTCATCTCAGAGTAAAAAAAACCTTATTAGGAAGAAAACAATTAGGAAACAATGGAAAAATAATTTGAATAAGTAGGAATAAGTAAAGCAAGAAAAATGTTTTCATTTTATTAGGATAAAATGAGATTTTATAATCTACTTCAAGTGATTAAGAATTATTTTTGAAGGAAGATTGAGCAAAAATGAATTGGATTGAATTTTTAATGATCAGTCTAAAACCTAACTTTGAAGTGCTAGTCCTGAGATTTTAAAAAGAAAATTGAGTTAAAGGCTTATAAATATTTTCAATTGTAGCTGTTACCTGAAAGGAAGAGTTTTAGGCGATTTTTCTTATGAGGTGCTAAAGTGTTTTTATCCCATAGTTAAATTTTACATAGCTTTTAACTTTAATGGGCTATGACCATGCATGTAGAGGAAATATTGTGATTCTTCAATATAACTGTATTTATTTACAGAATTCCTCTCTACAGCCAAGCTTATTTTTCCCTAACATTCTATATGCTCCACCTGGTTTTATCTAGAAAAAAATAATCATTTCCTCAGCATATTTAATTGCTTTAGCTGTAGACATAGCATTTCAAATAGTCTACCATGAGGCAAACAAACATCTACCTAGAAAAAAAAAAAAAGAAAGAAAGAAAAGAAATACTTATCACTCAGTATTTCCCAGAATCCAGTTGCCCACCACTATCTAAACAAAACACCCAGATTCTAGCAGGAGCTTAAAATTGGCTTTTAATTTAAATATTAGTTATAAACATGTCTCTCTGATACCTTAAACTCATTTTAGAATAGCCAATTATCTCAAAACAATTGATTTATGGAATATTTTAATGATAGAGATCTCTGTTCTATAAATACATTTTTAAAATTTGTTTCATGCTAAGAATTTCCACTCAAATTGGAAGCAAGTTAAGACTCCCTTAAGAGATCTTATCTTTGTTGTAAATATTATGTTACAAGGGTTCTGGCTACCTCCCTGCTCCAATTCCCCGGCCATTCTAAGACAGATTTTCTGAGTTTGAGTAAAGTAGGCTTTACTAGAATGATACATACTTGTCGTTCTCCAGAGGACTTCTGCCAAATCGATTGAGTACCGAAGATTGATTAAAAGTTATAATTAGAGCATTTGGGGAATTGTTTGACAACGATGGGTGTCAGCACAATTTAAGTGCTTAAAGATTCAGGATTTCAACTGAGATGGATGTTCCAGACGTGTTACTTTATTCAGATAGATATAAAGAGAAGCCTACATCTTTCTGCTACTGGGTTATAAGAGATCTATGTGACATCTTCCAAGTCAGAAACAAATAGTCACAATCTAATATCAATTTCATGTCCTACTCGTACCATGTATGCACATACACTGAATCCAATTTACATAAACACACACATGTAGATATACAATCTTCACTGTGACTCTGCAAAGTAGTTATTGTCAAGCGCATTTGACAGATTAGAAAATCAGGATTACAGACAGATTAAATGACTTGCTTAAAAGCAACAGATAATTAGAAGTAGCATACTATAACGATGAGTATATATGTGGATAGATAGAAATATATAGGTATAACAAGTAAACTACATATAATGATAAGTGTACTAACATATATGTATAAATTATAATAACCAGTTATATTTTAGATATGTAACTATCATCTTATGTGTTTTTGTGATCAGTTTCAGTGCATCAATACTCTTCTTATAACTGTAGTAGCTGGACTAGATTATCTATAAGATATTTATCAGCTTTAATTTTTGTGATTCTCTGATTCTATCTTCAGATGCTAGATACCTTAGAACAGATACCTTACATCCATTCAGCCCATCAAATAAATCAAAATGTTTAATTTATATAGGGGCATGGTTTAAGGTACTCAGTTTCCATTGTTTTGATGGAAAGCTCTAGACAGAAATGCTTAGCAATAGTCTGCTATCCAGCTGTTTTTGAATTTAAGAGCATACTAAATGACATTAGGTCTTAACCAAAATTATCTTTAGAAAATATATTTTCTCAATGGTTGTGTTTATGTAAGTAAAGCATAGTTTAATCTGCAATTAGTTCATTGTCCAGAAACTTAACTATGCCATGTCATCTCATTTTTAAAGAAGAGATCTTGCCTTCTACTGAGTAAATTTACAGGATAACTTATGCAATGTTGTCCTTCAGTTTTCTTACAAAAATCCTTATGAAAGTGAAATGCAAAATTGAGGCAATTATACTCAATATTAAAATATAAATGATATTACAAATTAATATATGGATATGTACATTTTTAATATAAAGATATTTAAAGATGACCTGTTTTTAATCACCTCAATCATGCAAGCAGCTGCTTAATTAATTTTGCTATATAATAGTAATATCAAAGCACTTACATTTTAATATTTAGAGGAACAAGAAGTTATAATTTTTAGAAATTGATGGGGGGTTTAAATTTTTACAAAAATATTTTCATCCACATTCTTATTCTCTCAATAGACTCATGAGTTAGATGAGGAAGATAATATTTTCTTCTTCTAACAACTGTAGAAAATGAGATACAGAGAAATTAAGGGACTTGTCCAAGGGTCCTTCAATATTAGCCGAAGGGCAGGGTTAATACCTCCTCCTTGCATTCCTGTTGCAACACACCACACTACACAAGTATAGTGGTTCTTTTTCTTTCTAAATGTAAGAAAGTACTTGGATTGTTTTGAGATGTGAAAGGCCTCTCCACTTTGCCCTCCTGGCGGGGGGGGTTATTTCCTATTCATTTGTTCCATATACTAGAAAATAAATATCCTTTACAAGGAACTAAAAAGCTCCTTTTAAGTTACACATTAGTGGCTTAGGGTGAAAATAAAATTTAACTCCAAATCATATTAATCCCTGTAGTATTATGAGAGCACAAAACATGGTAATAATTCTATATTATTATAAAAATCATTGTGTAACTCTGCATAGATACAATACCATGTAAATGCTAAATATGTAGCCCTGATACTACACTCTCCACCCATTCATAAAGAAAACTATATGAACATCAAATAACATAATAGTGGGGAAAACAAGGGATGTTTTTAAAGGAAAGATCCTTTATAATAATTGAAACCCTGCCACAAACCGAATTGTGTTGTAGAGCCAAAGTTATGTAGTGAGAGAAATATACACTGAGTTCTGTAATTTACTTAGGTATGTTTAAATAAAACGGCCAAAACAAACTGAATATAACATGTCAACATAATCTTGTTAAGAAGATATAAATGATGCTTTTTTGTGTTCATTTTGTTGGTTGTCAGTCCATTTTATAAATTGCTTTTGAAAACACATTTGAAATAAGTAATTGAGGAAAGCAACTCTAGATATAAAAAAGTAGAAATAAATGTATCATGGCTTAATTATTCATTACAGAAATAATTTTCAAGCCAGGAACTGGGTGTGTAATTAGGGGTCACCAGAAGACACGATGTCTGCCATAATGGAGTCTGCCGTTTCATGAGTAACAGGCAATGATCAAGAAATGTAGAAATAATTATTAAGTTTTAACTCAGGAAAATGCTACCCAGAAAAGTCACATGGCACCAAGAGAGGATATAACAGATTTCTAGCATAGTGAAAACATAGGACAGAGAAACTGAGCTCCGCAAACTAGCTAAAACTCATCCAGAGTCATCTGATCGGTTAGTATTAATATTCTAACATTCTTTTCAAGGCCACAATATTCTGTTGGATTTGTTGCCCCCAATTGCAGAGGGTTTCACTTGAAAATAAATGGTAACTTTTTAAAGAAGAAAAACGGTGTAAATTTTTTGAAATGTTTTGAAGATTACTTTACCTTTTTCTTTAAATCTATGTGATAGACAAATAATTACATTAAGGACAATTAAATAAAGCGATGCTGTGGTCTATAGCATTATCTTAACATAGACTCAATAGCCAGTTGATGGGTTTTTGCTCCACCAAGTTCTTCCCCAATAATCTAGGTACACATAAGATAAGGTATTCAAGTTACAGTCTGAAAATGAATTCATTTTCCTACCATCACCTTCTACTGATACATCTTCTCTGAGTCTTTGATAATCCAATATCAGTAGTCAAATACAGTCAAATTTTTAATTTTTAGATTTATTCTATTCCTCTTTACAGGGAAAAAACATGACCAACTCAAATGTACATATAAGTTGTAAGCTTACAATTAATTTCAGAAATATTAAGACATGAAGACTAGGATACAATAGAATGAAGAAATACAGTGAATTTTGGGGGGGGAACATTTTAGTATTAAGTGCAAAAAACACTGTGTGTGGCCTATAAAAATACACACAGAAAGACATTGTTGTGCCTAAGTATTTTTTTAATATTGATAAATTACAATGTTTTGGTAAAAGAATAGATGTTAAATTATCAACTGCTTTTTAAGCCTATTTTCTTCTAATACCCTTCTTCAAATTATTGCATTAGAATAAGCAAGTGTGCTTTTAGTTCCTTTCAAATAATGATTCTACAAGGAAGGTGTCATATACTCACGCACATATATACACATCTGCAACTTGCAGATGTTTATTTTAAATCTCATAAAACAATACTTTTCCCATCACATAAAAAAGAGATTAAGTAAATACATATTCCTGCTAAATTGTTCCAAAATGAAAGAACAAACAAATCGACTTTAAATTTAATGCTACACTCAGATATTTTCCCTTTCTTAACAGGAAAGTGATTTTCCCTAGTACTTCTTGATAGGGAAAATTTGAAGAGATAATTTTAGTAAGTAACGACATTTAGATGATTCCAGGTAAAAAAATTATCATTTAAGCAAATCGTCTTCTTTTCATTTCACTCTGCTGAAGGAATTCTGAATTCTTTATTTTTTAATCATTTTTTATAATTTTCAAAAAAACTCACCTCTTGATTTTTTCAAATTTGTACACTTGATAATGTGTTGTACACTAATGTACAAATATATCAGAATTTATTTTTGCAGTCTCCTGTTGATGGATATTTGGTTGTTTCCAGTCATTAGCTATTATGATTCATGCTGCTATGAGAATTCTTATACAAGTCCTTTTGTGGACACATCTTCATTACTCCTGGGTAAATATTTAGGAATGGAATGCTGGTCATAGGGTAGATGTATGTTTCAGTATATAAGAAACTACCAAACTGTTTTCCATTTTATACTCTTATTTGCAGTGTATAAGAGTTTCAGTTACTTTCTGTCCGAATCAACAGATGGTGTGACCAGTCTTTTTTATGTTAGCCATTTTAGAGAGTGCAAAATATTATTTCTTTGTAGCTTACATATGCATGATCCCAATAACTAGTGATGTGTAGCTCCTTTTCATATGCTTCTTCGGCCATTTGTGTAACTTCTTTTGTTATACATCTGTTCAAAATGTATTTGCTCATTTTTAAAGTTGGGCTGATTGTCTTTTATGTTATTGATTTATAGAAATTCTTTGTATATTCTGGATTATAAGTTTTATTTGAAATTGATTATTTTTGGTTCAATTCCACAACAAATTGCTTAAATAATTACTTTTATTATTTAAATAATTTAGATAATTATTCAAACTTCACAACCTTCATAAATTCATATTTTTGGAAATCATAAAAATTTAGATAAATTTAGTTTATTCTATACCTAAGCTGTTTTTATAAACTGAATTATTTTAGGAAATTTCCCTAACTCTAGGGTCAACATTTGTTTTACGTCTATAAGACAATTTAATTGATATGGTGTACTGCAATATGTACTATCCTCCTCTAAAAATGTGGAAAGTGTATAATAACTGAATTATATCCATGTTTAGATATTAGCATTAATTAATTTAAAAATCTTTGATTTTATGCTTTCTATTTTAAGATGATACTTAATCTGCCTGAATGTCCCTATAACTAATTTATTAAACAGGGTGAATTTAGAAGGGTGTGATCCAGAAACTCTGTTTTGTTTAAATCTCATCTGTTGCATCTCTCTTCCCCACACTTAATCAAGAACTCAGGTAAATCTCATAGCTTTTCCATTCACTTTAGGCTTTAGAATCATCTCATTTTCAGATACTAAAGTCTCATCTGAATTAATCCTTGGATCTCTCATTCAGGTTAAATCTTTTTCTGTTCTCTAATCGGGCCCGACCAAAGATTTCTGCAGCCTGATGCTATTTCTTCACTTTTTAGTCTCTACCACACGTTCTTATTATGCTGCTTTTGGCTTTTTCAAGATTGAGGTGGCGTGAGGGAGGTGAGTTAAAGGAACATAAAGATCTTAGTTTTTACTGTCTGGTGATAGATGTTTAAGGGCTGAATCATTTTTCATGGTGGGATTGGATGATAACCCTTCCTCTTTTCCCCTTCTGGGGGCTTCCCGTGCTGCACTATTTGGACATGGGTTATGTCTAAGATGGCCAGTATTGTAAGACGCTCCCTAAACCCCACTCCAGGGATACATCCACTCTGGTTCTGCTAGTATTGTCTTGCCAAATAGGTAGCCTTTTTAAGAGAGTTCCAGCACAACTATTTTTCTGGCATCCACTTTGTTCATGGGAAAACGAAAACCTCAGCATAACTGCTTGTCAGATTCTGAAAGCAAAGGTCTTTCTCACTCAGATTCACTGTCAGGGTAGTTCAAACCAGCCTATTAACCTTTAGATTTCTTCAGCAGTCATTGGACAGTTCACACCGTAGAGAATACAGCGCAAATTGCCCTAAGAATTCTCTATCCACCCTCTGTTCAGAGAACGCTAAGAAGCAGGTATGAAGTTTTTCTGTTTGGGGTAGAGACAAGAATCCACCTGTTAGTCTTTTTTCATAGTAGACATCGTTGAGCGCTTTTCTCGAATACCTGTTCACTTGCCTTGAGATGACAGTGGAGCAACCTCCCACGGTGAGAGGAGGAGATAAAATTGCACAGCTCTTTCTACTCTTAGGCCAATAAACCTCTACCACAAGAGCTCCTCTCTCAATGAATCCTTAAACTTTCATTATACAGCTGCAGCACAGGCGAAGGAAAAGGGCCCCAGGGCTGGTTTTTGACCTTCTCTAGCAAATTCTGTTTCTTCTTAGTAGTCTACCACATTTATATTAAATGAGTATATTTCTCATCTATTTTTCTCAGACTTGGGACATCAGCCATGATAATAATAGGGAAAATCTTATTGAATATTCTGTTTTCTATGCAATGTGTTTCTTCCAGATATTCAGAGGTCACTCACCTTCTTCAAGTCTTTGTTCACACCTCACCTCCTCAGCAAGGCCTACACTGATCACTTAATGTGATATGGCAAACTCCTCTCCCCTCCAAATTCCCCTTATCTTCTTCTTTTCTCAATACTTACTTCAGCCTTTAGTAGGTAATCAGAAAGTTTTAATGTTGTTTATTGGTTTGTCAGTTTTACTTTTCATTTTCTATCTCTCTCAGCTAAAAGCCAGGATCCACGAAGGCAGGGATGCCACCAGTATAACCCCGCTTTTACAGATGTGCCTTGCCCCTAATAGATGTTCAATAATTATTTGCTTAATTAAATAATAAAAATTGCACTCATTTTTTGTGAAATTTGTATTCTTTTATAAAAGGGAAAAAGAAACATTTTCAACTTTTTTGCAATATCTCACTTGAGTTTCAATAAAATATATCAGAAAAATGCAAATGCACATAAAACAGAAGAACTGAGATAGAGGTTGTCACGTCTGGCCTCTTGACGGATTGTTGTCCTGGTTCTTCAGCTCCTTGCTTGGAAAATTCACAAGTAGGGCTGGTGTGACAGAGTGACCCCAGACAGGAAGCAGTTCCACACAGTTTTCATTGCAGAAAAGAAGGGAGCTATACAAAGCAAGAGTATGTTCCAGAGAGGAACTGATCAGTCTCCATGAGTGGAGAAAGACATAAGGACTCCCAGGTGGTTTCGTTTTATTGGCCTGGCTCGGGGCGGGCTTACCGGAGGTGTGGGCTGTTACCGGATGACTGATATAAATGATTGACAGGTGTTCTTATAAGAAAGTTGCAGCTCCACATACAGGTGTGTATGCATCAAAACCTCAGGTCCTGCTCTTTGCGGTTGCTAGCTGCGTTTTCCTGCCGTCCTCCCCGCACCACTTCTCCACCGGTAGGAACTGCCCTGCCCTCCTTGCCTTTATCTGCCACCTGCAGATTTGTCCCCTGCCTAACAATGGGGCACAATCTGATTCAGGTGCAGGTGACCCCAAATGTACCTTCCTGAATTTCTATTTATTTTGTTAATCATATTTTGTTCAATTCCTACACATTGTGTTCCCAGCATGGCGGTAGGTGCTGAAGACATAGCACTGAACGGGCAAATATTGTCCTTGCTCTTATAGGACTGATATTCTAGCATGAAAGCATTTCCTAAATATTTTAATTTTTATAATATAATTATATTATAGATAATATTTTATGTTTTTAAAAATTATAACCCTACTGTTATAAATTTACTTATAGACAATATTGTGCCTATGTATTGATTTGTCTCACTTATTGCCTCTGGTTTAAGGAAATGTGCATCTAGCTCTGTAACTAGATGCATATTTTATACTCAACTATTTTTGAAACTGTAAATCCACATAATTCTGTTCATTTTCCCCTTGAAATAGGCTAAGATGGGATATCATTTGACTCTTGTTGAGCTCTGAAATGCTGTGTTAAATGTGGAATGGAAATAAATACAAGATGGACACACTCTTTCCTGCCTGCCTCCTGCCTTCAATAAATGTTTATTGAGTTCCTAATATAATACTCGGCACTGAGCATAAAACAATGGTTATCTGCACAGACCTTGAAGTCCTGGGGAAGGCAGGCAGTAAACAAACAAACAAATACATAAATACACTTCAAATTGTGGTAGTGTTGAGGAAATAAATAGTGAGGAAATAAAAAGTGTGGTGTGATGAAAAAATCTGGAAATTTCACATTGCATAGGATGGTCAGGAAAGGCCATTTATGAATAAAGGGTACGAATTCCTGCTATGGAAAGCTCGAAGGGAGACCATTCGCATCATAGGTACCAGCAAGTGCAAGGGCCCTGAAAGAAATAAGAGCTTGGTCTCCTTTAGGAACTAAAAGAAGGCCCAAATGGCTGGAGGACAGTGAGCAAGGATGAAAGTCAGGAGATAGGATTTGGGAGGAAGGAAGCTATTTCTTAACACATGGCCTTGAAGCCATAGTAAAGAATTTGAACTGCATTCCCCATAAGGAGTTTGGATCAGGAAAAACACTTCATATACTAATACCATCAGTTACATTCTTAGGAAGGAAGTGTACCTATTTGATTTGGGGAATGGTGAGGATTGCAGTTTACCTATCAATTTTCAGTTGCTTGGCTACCAACTAAAGTGTTGACTTGTAGCTTCCCTGGAGATACACACAGTGCTGCTCTCCATTCTACTCAAAAATCTTAGCAAGACCAGGAACCAGTGATTGACTCTCTTATTAGGTCAATGACTTGAAACATAATTATTTTATGGCATCGTTAGGAAATTATTGTACTTTATTTAACCAATGTGTTTAAACAGATTTATTTTTATAGAGTTAAATACTTTGCATTGAATAAATGGCAAAGACTGCTGCTAAATTTCAAATTAATTAATATGATTTAGGCAGTAATTAATTGTTTAAAATTTTAAACAATTAATGATTCTCATAGAGAGCATTAACAAAAATACACTTATTTCTTATCCACGAAATTTGTTATTGGAATTTAATCTATATACAAAAGAATCATGGAAGGTAATATCTGATCTAAAAGTCAAAAAGAGATTCCAAAATTGTGTATCAAATTAACAAGAAACCACAGTGCCATTTTGTTAGAAAAATTTTCTTTCTCCCCACAAGATTTTTAAATTTTTAAGTTCAATTACCTCATACTTTAGTATCAAGAAATTTCACAAGAATCTCAGGTCATAGGATGTTTTGAAAACTTCAGTGATTTAGTTTATAGAATAATAGTTTTACTTTTAAGTTATCATACAGCAAAACTGACCTTTTTTAATGCAAAGTTGTATGAATTTTAACCTATATGTAAATTCTTGTAAGTACCATAAGTACCACCCAAATCAGAATACTTAACAGTTCTATCTCCTCAAAAAAAAAAAAAAAAAAATTCCTTAACTCTTTGCAGCAAATAGTCTGTTATTCATCACTGAAGATTTTCCTTCCAAGAATGTAATATAATTACACTTGTACAATTCATTTACCACAATGCCTTTGAGATTCATCTAAGTTACCAAGGTGTCAAATAAGCACATACAAAGAGGTTCAGCATCATTAGCCATTGTCCATTATGTAAATGCAAATTAAAATCATAATATGATATCACTACATGCGTATTAAAATGGGCAAAATAAAAACCATACTGGCAAGACCAAATGTTGGGGAGGATGTGAAGCAACTGGAACTCTCACACATTGCTAGTGAGAATAAAAAATGTGGTACAGTTACTCTGGAGAATAATTTGGCAATTTCTTATAAGGTTATACATATACCTAACATATTACTCAGTGATCCCACTTCTAAATGTTTACATCAGGTAATTAAAAATGTATGTTCCAGAATAATAGCTTTTAAAAAACAGTGATTAGCTAAGAATTTTTTCAGAAATGGTTGTATAAAAATGATCACATTGAGTTTTATAGACAAGATGGGGGTTTCTTTTATTTTGATATGAGAGTGCATTCTTGATTGACATTAATCATGAACTTTTCAATGGTTATGTGTTCTGCTTTGGTGGTACTGGTGATTATGTACTTGATGATATTGGAAAGACTAGAAAAAAATAATGATAGGGAAACAAGAGGGAGAAGTATGGATTCCTTGGGAGCCTCATTTTACAATCTGTGCATTAGTGTTGCAGCCTTTTGCGAGAGGTAATAATATACTACTCAGAAAAGACAGCAAATTACCTTGTTATTCCATTAAGCCTCTCTCTCTCAGTAAGATGAATTCATAATTATTTGAGGCTTTTAGCCTTATTGTATGAAAAAAGATCTAAATTTGTAAATCTATGAATTGTACAAACAACTCTTTTCTACTGTAGAAATTTTTTATTTGCTTATGAAACCAACTTGCTGACTTAAAAAGCATACTTAAACTTGGGGTGAACTGAAGATGATTTCAAACTCCATTTGGGATTTTTTTTATATTGTTACAGAATTCCAGGAACAAAAGTAATTTGGGACTTTCTAAAATACATTCTTAGAACACTAATTTGTGCGCATTCTTAGTATAGAACTTTTAAAAAAAGTAATAATTCCAAGTACTAAGAATAGTGCTTAGCTCATAGAGATGTCTGTGAATAAACACAAATGAGTGAATGAACATAGCGTTTCTTATGATCTAGAGAATGCATAATTCCTAGTTATGTAAATTTATATTATATAGAGGTAAAAATAAACTATTTATATAATGGGAGTAGGAGGAATGAGGAAGAAGACCAGTAGTAGCAACAAGACTAAAAGATAAGGATGAGACAAGACTGGTTAATGTCTTAAAGTGAACAATAAAGCCTTGATTTGAGAAAATATTTTATCTATAAATAGTCAATGCAAACTTGTCTTCTAGAATTGGCTATGCCCACAAGGACAGATTAGGGATTTGTTTGACTTGAACTTAAAGATCAAAGTTAAAGCACAATTTTAGAAGAAAAGAAAGAAAGAAATGTAAAAGAAAGACAAGAAAGAAATGTCCCCAGAATTATGGTCACTCAGTTGTATGTACACATGCTGGTAAAACTCCTGTTCAAAAGTGGAAATTTAATCAATTACTTGAAAAAAATAGCGCCATGGCTCCAAATATTTGAATATTAAAAGAAAATCGAAATATTTCATTTCCTGTTGCCACAGAGTAGAACACACTACAGTGATATGAATTTTCAGTATAATTTAATACATTTGAATTTGATATATTTTAATATACATCTGAATATATGCAGATATTGCATGCAATAAAACCAGCCTTCATTTTCAAATACTTATTCTTAGTGACTTTTAAACTATCCTAAATCTGAAACAATTTAATCTTTCATCCTTGTATCATGTGAAAGTACATAGTTCTCCTATCCATCTGTGGTCCCCTTGTACATATGTGAAAAATTGTGCGTGTTTATATATTTGATTGTTTTTTTTTTTGCTAAAGTTTTATCAGTTCCTCAAAATATTGTACATTCTAGAGTAAAATATTCTTCTTACAGAAATGGAGATTTAAAAATGAATACAGAGACACATTGATAGAAATAACTTTATTATCAAGTTGAAGGTGCTGACAGACAGAACTTAGTCATGTTCTTCCATGTGAAAATGCTGGTAATATCATCTTGCATTGTTATGTGAGTCGTCTTTTTCTAGCTGTTCAGGTACTTATGTTCACAAATAGACGAGAGGTGTTTTGATATCAGCATTGCACTTTTTTCCATCTGCAACTGTGTCTTCCATAAAAGAGTCTCAGATATTAACTGATTACCTGAAGGATCAAGAAATCTAAATTTATAATATAAGGCATTGTTTTCCCGATTCAGCCAACCTTCTAGTTTTTACCACATGTAAGTGACAACTGGTCATTTATTTTTTTTTATAAAACCAAGCATCATTTTAGTATAATTATCTTATGTATTATATTTAATAATAAAAACAATAAAAACTGGAAAATGAGGCTGATGCCATAGCACTCTAGCCTGGGCAACAGAGTGAGACTCTGTCTCAAAAAAAAAACAAAAACAAAAACCTGGAAAATCAGTGTCACTTTTCATAACAGAATACAACTGCAAGGTAAACCAGTCAAACCAGAACAAAATTAACAAATTTTAATTATATAATTTTGTCTACTAGATGTGGGGAGTTTGCTATTGTTCCCTTTAGAATGTAGATTAGCAAATTGGTAAGAGAGGCTAAAGGCAAATTAGAAATAAACCAAGACTTTGTCCTTAATATAATTAGATGTGCTAAAAGAAAATTAAAAAGGAAAAGACTTTCTAATTATGTATTTCAATATCTTTTAATACTATGCCTATGTGACATTTAATTAAAATCGTCTATGTCCCAGGGGCAGGTGTCCCATGCTTTGGGAAACACTAATAAGGGGCTATCTTAGTACATAAATATTAAGGGTGATGCTCTTTTGCATTTCCAGGTTACCTTAAATACTAAATGACATCTGACTTTCCTAAGAGCAGTTACCAAAGTAGTTATTTACTCTAAGAAAACAAAGTCCAGGGGCATCTGTCATACTCTGTTACAATAGCTCTTAATTATGGCTACATCTTAGAATTAGTTGAATACCAATGTCTTGGTCCCACCCTACACCAATTAAATCAGTATCATAAGAGGTAGCCCCTTAGCACTGGCATTTTTTAAATCCTTTCATGTAATTTTAACATACACCTAGGGTTAAGAATGACTGGTCTTTGTCCAATTTTGAACATTCTGTGTGTGCTGGACATTGAGCTTGCTCAGTGCATGATTGTCATCATATAAATGCTTTGTATTTCTTCCTTGATATATACCTCGATAGTAAATCAAGAAATGTAAATCAAGAAATACATCGTTCTCTGACACTAGTTTTTATGGCTTGCGTTATCTTCTGTGGTTAAAATTGGTCTTGGATTTTCATAGTCAGAACATAGCAAGAAATGCAGAGTCCACGTGTGTTTCTGGAGTGAGGGAAAGGAGTGCCCCAAATTTTATTGATTTAATCTGTCACCATGTTGTCATTTAGTCCAATAACAATGCCAGTATAGTGTGTATGTTCTGCCACCTGATTAAAAAAATCGTTGCATGAGACTAACATATTTATGGAGCCACTTCAGGTTACTGCCTTTTAAATTTCCATGTTAGTGTGTAGTGTGCAAGGTGAATTGTCCTAGTTTTCTAGTTTTCTCAAGATTATTCAGGTTATGAAGCCATACATTAAGTGGAACAAAGTTCGTGTAGCTTCTATTCTGTGGCAAAGTGTATACAAATGAGAAATCGAGAACACTATTTTTTATCGTTTTGTAAATAATCACATTGCAGTGTTTTACAAATAGATAAATTAGAAAATATGCCAGGTTAATAATCATTCATTGAAATTTCTTTCTAACCCCAGTTTTAGCATCCACACTTTTATTTCTATCCTTTCCAACAGCCATAGTCAGTTGAGATAACTTTAGAATTGGTTTCTTGCATTAACCTTGGTCTTGTTTCATTTTAATACAAAAATATTTTCAATATACATCATTGGAGTTTTCACAGCAAGGAACCAACAGTGTTTAATGAAGAGAGTGATGGCTAATATGCAATAGCATTTTATGTAGGCAGTTCATTTTGCTATTAACTGTAATTTTTACATTGGCAAACATATAAAGAGAGTGAGTTTTACTATGTTAATTTTGACAAACATTGAATCTTCTTTAAAAAATAACCCATACTCTTATTTTTATAAGTGTTCATTGAGTATCTTGCCGAGTGGCAGCCACTTGCAAAGTTTTGGAAAACAACACCTTTGAAGACAAAAATAGTCCTTGCCCATAGGGATCTAATGCTCAGCTTCTGACCTTCACACCTAAACTTAATGATTTGAAGTATTTTTTCTCATTGTGAAGTAAAATTTATATAAAGTGCATAAGATATAAATATAGCTCAATGGATTATCACAAGTTGTAATAAAAACCCATATAATCACTAACCATGTCTGGAAAAAAAATATTGCTAATGCCCTAGAAAATGTCCTCATTTCTTCCCAATTTCTGTCCTTTTTCTCTTACATCAAAGTAATTGCTGTCCTGACTTTGAGCACTAGAGTTCAATTTTATGTATCACTAAGTTTTATAGAAACATGAATATTACCTATTTGTCTATGTATAGATATGTATGTACAATATCTTTTTCTCAGATTTTTATTTTTCAAATTCATTTTGCTTCATGTAGCAATAGTTTGCTAATTTGCATTGTCCAATATTTATTATATGCAAATGCCATATTTTATTTATTCATTTTACTATTGATTTTGGTTATATTTATTCCTGTCTGTGACCAATAATACAACTATGCACTTTCTTGTACACGTCTTTTAGTAGACATGTACATGAATTTTTGTTTGGATAAATCTAGGGATGGAAGATTTTCTGGGGTGTAGAATACACAAAATGCTCATCATTAGCAGATAGGCCAAAATATTTTCCCACAAGCAGTGTATGAGTCCGAGCTACTCCACATCTTCCTACTTCTATTTAAGGAGGGTTAAAACAAGCAAACAACAACAACCTATGATGAGGGGGATAACCTGGGGAAAATAAACTATAATGATAATCCTAGAACATAATCTGACACTGATGATTTTTATTTCTGTTATACTCCTCTTACCCCCTTTCTTCCAGTGAGTGCTATGTTTGCCTTCTCCACATTTTCCCTTCTCACTTTCTCAAATACCCCAATTTTAATTTGGTATCTGGGAAGCCCACATGCTTTTGGAGAAACTGATTCTGTATTTGATGCTTGTGGTAGGTTCATATAGTCAGAGTAAAATACTCAGCATATTCTCATTCTCTAGCCATAGATATTGGTTGCATATGCATGAGCCCATTCAGCCCAGTGATACACAAAAGGAGAGTTTCTGGGGCTTTTATTAATGGAAAAGTGGACATTTTGTTCCATTTGAGAGAGCTTTTGGAAAAGTTTATCTTTCTGTTTCTATGGATGCATCCAAGGAAGCATAGAGGGCGAAGAGTTGTTGCCAGCATTTTGTGACCACATAGACAAGCCATCTTGGGGTTGAAACTGGCACTATAGAGGATAGAAGAAATAAATAGAAAAATATCTGAGTTTTTGCATACATAGTTAAGAAGCTGAGCCAAAACACCCTGAAGCTCATATCATCTCAGGGTTCACAACTGTATGTGTCAGTGCCTCCCAATTTAGTTCAAAAGTTGGAATACTTGCAATCCATTCATCTTAACTAAAACAACCCCACAGACATTTATGTGATATGGGTCACTGGTGGTAGTTCATAAAATAAAGTTAGCATTTTATGCATTGGAAAATACATATCTCATGATTCATTCAGTCAAATAAATACACTTACCAACAGCAAAATATCAAAAACATGAACAAGGTTTGAGGTAAGGAAGTCCTTATAAGCAGGAAAATTTGCTAGTAGAATGTGTTACTTCCCTGCCCTAAATCTACCCTCTTTGCATATACACACTCATGTGTACAAACCCATGCAGAGATCACCATTCCCAACAGGCTTTGCACAAGGCACGTACATGTCCTTAATGGAAGGTATAGAACCCCCAGGCCACTGGAGAACCCTACATGAAGGAGCAACTAGTGCCCCAGTGGCCTCTTTCACTGAACACCACTGTGTTTCTCAAGAATTTCCAGTCCTCCTGGATAGTACTGAGTGGAGTCCCCTGTCCCATGATCATAGGCTGAGTTCCCTATGCCCTCTGAGAATGTACACTCACCGACTCTACCTGTGCCTACACTGGCTACCAAATCCCACCATTTGCAGTGGCTGGAGGGTATCCTTTGAATTGAACTAGCTTATATCTGTGCCTGGCTCCTGCAATGTATATTGCTTTCCAAACTGAGAAGGAATTTAAACCAGGCAGCTTATTACATCCATTAAGTTAAATTGCAAGCTTTGCTTTTATTCCTCAGTGTGGGGAGATCAAATTTTTGGTATCTGCAATGGTGAGTTTATGAAATCCGAATGTTACTAACTTTGTGCTGAAGGTGCCATATCTTTTATTGTGCTCAGGCATAAACTAATTTATTGTCCTAAGGGTAAACGAGCTGAAGCAATCATTTATTATGGATGATCCTATTGTGGATGAATGTATAGTAGCAGATTCTTTGGTCCCCATTTCTTTCTCAAAGCCATGAAGAATAATGGTTAAATATTTTGATTTTGACCAAAATGATTCTTGATAATTACAGCTATGTTTCTTTATCTATAAAATGGGGATAAGTGCAGGAATATCACTGTTTTGAGGATTAAGTGGGCAGTCTTTAAAGTTCTACCTAAAACATAGTGAATATTTAACAGTAGCTATTTTGGGTGTTATTATTTCACTGAGGAAAAATGGTGAGCAAAATATTGATTATTTCCACAAATCTTCATTAAGCACACACTCGTGAAATTTATAGCTTAGTACTGGAGACAGACAATAGGCAAATCAATCAATGCACATTGTGATAAATGATATGAAGCAATCTATTGGCTAGAACATATAAAGGGTGAAGTGGGCAGTGAGTGTAGATAAGACGGTCAGAGATTGCCTCTATGAGAAGATGAATGATGCTTGTGTTGAAAATGGAAAGATAAGAAGAAATAAACTATGCCAAGTATTGGGTTGGGGGTGGAGGAAAGGGAAGACTGTAGGCAGAAAGGCCAGTATATGCAAAGGTACCGCAGTTTAGCTTGATTTCTAGAACTAAACCAACTCTCAGGTAACATGATGACATCACATAAGGAACAAGACATTCCTCTATGGATGATGCTTTGGGGGCATGGGATTCCCACTGGACTCCGTAGCCCCATGAGAATCTGAGGTAGCAGGGGATCCCTGTTAGTGTGGTAAAGCAAGGAATAGAGATTTATGAGCTGTAAGCAGTGGGTATTCACAATTTAAAGGTAACAGTGGAGCATAAAATGAGAATTTTTTCATAGAAAAGATTTAAAGTTATTTTCCTGGCCTTTATGTCTTGAGAGATTTATTTTTCTATATAAAAGACTCTACATATGACTCATTGCATTTATAGAATAAAAGTAAGCCAAAACCTGTACCAACAAAATGTTAGTGAAAATGAGTGAATTGTTAATCGATCATTTAAAAATATTTCAAGTATAAAAATATGTTTTTGTTTTTAAATCAACTACTTTTCTATATTAGAGAAAAGGAAATATATATTCTGACTTTATGATGCCAAACACCAGAGGATTTAAAGATGCTTGAGTGAAAGGACAAATGCTTTTATTTGTCATCCAAACGTCTGCTGTTCTGTCCTGGGGGAGTACAATGACTAAATACTCCAATCTCACTGAACTTAAAGTTTCATTACCTCTATGGGAATCTAAAATATCTAGATGGAAATTTAAATTTCCAGAAATTTAAAAATGATTAATCTTCACAGTGACAACCATCCAGAATATGTATCAAAATTCAAATATTTAGAGTCTTACATATCATTGTGAGCAACCTCTCCCTGAGCAATCTCTATGCAGGATTTGTTTTTATAAACCACTGTTTTCCAAATAAAATCAATTTTTGCTTCTAATTACAAATATGAATTCACATTTGTAATCATGACCAAATTGAAATTATGCATAAAA
Organism: Lemur catta; assembly: GCF_020740605.2. Taxonomy (NCBI): domain Eukaryota; kingdom Metazoa; phylum Chordata; class Mammalia; order Primates; family Lemuridae; genus Lemur; species Lemur catta. The sequence continues at coordinate 21,679,204 of NC_059132.1, read as the reverse complement.
CTGTAAAATTGAAGATAAAAATGAATAACCTACAACATGGAGATTGAGGTTCCAATCTAAGGCAGAAACATGGAAATCTGTACTTTTAAAAAATCCCATTTCTACACACACACACACACACACACACACACACACACACACAGAGTCAAGAGTAAGTACCACTGACACTGTACATGAATCACTAGTGGAACTTATTAAAATAAAGATTCTGATCAAGGAGTCTGGGTGGGTCCCAGGACTCTTCATTTATAGTGAGCTCCCAGTAGCTACTGCTGCTGGTCCCAGATTCTTGGTAAGGTGGCTTTCTAACACTTCTTTGAAAGTTTTCAGAGATGAAAACTTCACTTCCTTTTCTTACAACGTCTCAGTGGAATTATCATTCAGATGACAGAAAAAAAAAGGTGTTTTAATAGTCGATGTAAGGATAATTTCAATTTCAGTTCATTTTATAAGAATATTTTTTAAATTATAAAGTGTGAGGAGGGATAACTACTAAAAGCTGTTACATTCAGATAGGTGCTTTTAACCAGAAGTTCAAGTTTATGTTTGTTCTCCACCCACTTACTCATCTGTTGGCTCTATTTTTTTGAATCATTAGCAACATATTTCTGCCCAGGTGTTCTTGTGGAGTCTGTAATTTCACAGAATGTCTCATCTAATGGTCAGACTTCATTATTCCTGGATAGTCTACCTGTAAATACAGATGTTCTTATCTCCAAAGAATTCTAGAGAAAGAAACAGCCAAGCTTGAATGGGGGAAGTTTTTTATTTTATTTTTTTAAGACAAATCTGGAAACAATCCCAGATTATGCATCAGCCCTTTTAATTTAGACCTCAGCTAGGAAAGCTGCAGAGAAGAAAAACTTCGTTTATTTGCAATGTAGTGGCTCATTATTTTTCTTCCTGGAAAACATTTGGTTTTAGTTCTTCTCAGCCCATATTAGATAAAAGTCTTGAAGCCACATCTGTAGATTCAGGTTTTGGTTACATGGTTGGAGCTGTTAAAAATCTAGCAGTGATCACTTTATAACAATAACTGTAGTGGACTGATTTGCAGTTCTGTGTGTTAGGTACTGAGCTAAACACTTTAGAAGCATTATCTTAACCTTACAGAAGAATGCGATATGAGTACTAGTATTAACTGTATTTTAAAAATGAGAACTTTGAGGCTTGTCAAGGTTAAATAACGATCTCCAAGGTCATAAAAACAATAATAGAGGCAAGACATAAATCCAGACAGCAGAGCTAGGAATTGGTAACACCTAAGTATATGCTTTTAATTACTTCATTTTACCTCTCTATGGCTAAGAAGACATCTTGAAGTGTGAAAAAATTTGTCACTGACATTTTTATATAAAATAATCAATCTGGTTATTGTTTTGGTATGCACTAGGTGATGACTTGGAGAGAATTACTGGTGCAAGTCTGCACAGTAGCAGTCCTTCTAAGCAAATATCCCTTATCTTTTCATTTAATGTATTTTTCCTCTTGGTGTGCCAGATAATAGCAATAACAGTAATACAGCACCATCATACTTGGATCCTTTATTTGTTAGTATGAGGAGGTGCCATAAACAAACAAACCAAATGATTTAACACATATTCATTCCCTTGAAGAAAATTTAATAGGGTGCTGTGTCTGACAGATAAGAGAGAAAGAGAGAGCAAGAAAGAGATTGGTTTTTTGAAAAGGCACTTTTGCAATGAACAATTTAAATGGTGATAAATTCCATTATGATGACATCTGATGGGCCAACCATATTCTTTTCTCAATGAATTATCGGAGAGATGTGGAAATTGCTTTGCCAGAGAGCTTTTTTTTTTTTTTTTCCTTTCCTAAACTAGGAAAATTTAGATCTGAGGATTAGCACTCTATTAGGCAGAGTTCAGTGCTCTGGAGAAATTCCTCCCAAGAGCTAGCAGCAAACTGGTGTCTATGCTTGCAAGGAGGCGTTTCTCTTTGAGAGCTGGCTGCAGCATTGCCCAACCCATCATACCACTGTGGACACTTTGTGAAATTAATGCATGTTTAACGTTCCTGTGCTCACTAAAGTGCAAGACTGAAGACACTGGCTATGTTAGGTTTTATGCAGATGTGTTTTTATAATGTTTCCTATTCATAAAGGTATATAGAAATAAAAAGAGAGGAAGTTACTATACTTGCTTACTAAATTGATCCATGGCAGTAACCAGTAATTACTTTTAAAACCTCGTCGCCCATCCTTATTCTCAAACCAGATTAATCACATAATTATTTTTCTTCTGCTGCATTTGGTCATCTGCTGCTGCATTTGTATATACATATACACACGACATATATAGTCATTCACATGAATGCACATACATATATACTCATATTTATGTGTATTTAAGCTATGTGTATACATATATAACATAGCTATGTTATGTGTGCATGTACATATATATAAATTTGATGACTGAATATGATTGATGAAAGGTGATGAATCTGGTTTGAGAATATATAAATATCTCTCTCTATATTTTCAGGGCAATGTGGTAATTATTTGAATCTGACAAAACCCATTCTATACCATATATCTAGGAAAATAAGCTGAAGATGGGAATAGGGTTGGGAAATGTCATGTTAATATTTTAAGTTTGTATTTTTAAAAAAATTTACCCTACACCACAGAAGTAACCAACATTTATTGAGTGCTGATAAAAATGAAAATGGCAGCTTTCGCAAGGGTTTGCGTTGCCCCCAGACCTAGGAAATATAATCATCTTGTGGAGAGGGTGATGTGGAACTTGTGGCAGGGAGAGAGGTAAGCTGTAGAAATTCCAATCACCTTCCAGAGTCACCCTTAGCTTCCAGCCCAACTGTGGGAGGTTTTATGACAGGTTTTAGCACAAAAGACTGAATCACAGAATGTTGTTTGGCTTTTTTGATCAGTCAATTTAGGTAATTTCATTTCTGTGATTGCAGTACATTAACCATTAGTATGAGTTTCCAGATTAGAAAACTTTGCCGCAGTAAAGGGTGGTTTAAAGTCTGCAACTACATTTTTCTTCCTAGTACCAGGTTCTCAACAACCATAGATAAATGAACCGCCCTTGCCTTCAGTATAAATGAGGGGAAAAAATACACATACACTCACCCTGGGGGAAGCAAAGTCAGCAAGAGTTTGCTCTCCTTAGTGCTCAATTAATAGAGGAGAGGCATGTCTGGCGGATTGTGGGAGTGAATCTAATTATCAGTCTCTTCCTTTCATTAATAGGTTGGAGCAAGTTAACTTCTCAAAGGAGGATGAAGTAGACATTATGCCTGAATTCTTAGACTACAGTATGATCATTTAAGCATCACTTTCACTAAAATAGTATTTTTATAAGGACTTGAGGAGGCTAGGCTAGGCAGGTGGGCAGGAAGAACATTAAATATGGAAAAGGCAAAAATAACTGGTAAAACATGGTGTATTTATGGATGGGAGGGCAGAGAATTCTGGAAAACTGGAGAGTACACTTTAGTATGTTTTAACCTCCATCTGCACAGTTTAACTAGTTAAACTAACTCTCAGGTAAGATTTTTCATGGTTTTATACGTTTCTTTAATTCTGTTTTATTTTTCTTTTTGCACTAATGGTCTATGGGTAAAAGTCAACTTAGATGTAATATACGTGATTTTTGACCAATATTTTTGGTTTTTTAGCTTCACTAGCCAAAAATCTGATGATGACTATGAAGATTATGCCTCTAACAAAACATGGGTCTTGACTCCAAAAGTTCCTGAGGGTGATGTCACTGTCATATTGAACAACCTGCTGGAAGGATATGACAATAAACTTCGACCTGATATAGGAGGTTCGTTACAGCCTTTCGTGGTATGCTGTAGATAGGAATACATAAACATATCTACCTTATTAGAAGAAAACATCAGCATACTTCAAGAATCAGAAAGATTTAAATTATACTTTTGTTATGTGTTGTAAAAATAAATAAATAGTGTTTAAATAGCATTCAGGCCTCGGGGTGGAAGAGGTATTGATAAATGCAGAAATATGATTCTCAAATGAAGCTCCAGAGCTAGAAATTTACATTTTCCTAGATATCCCAGACAGAGGCTGTAGGAAAAAAAGTGACAATCTCTTTATAAAGCAATATCAAAAAATAAATAAAACAATAATAATAAAGAAGATATACATTGGTTGCCTATTGTTGTGTAACAAACAACCACAAAATCTCAGTAGCATGCAATAATAAACATTTATTTATTTAACAATTAGCTGGGGGCTGGGTTAAGGCAAGCTGGGGATGTGTACTGAGGGCAGATGTGCTCTGTGTGTCTTATTCTACTCCCAAGACCAGTAAACTAGCTAGGAGAATCCTTCTCTCAACAATGGGAAAGACCCAGAGAGGAAGTAGAAGCTCATAGGACCCAGTGCTTAGGCTTGGAACTGGCACACTCACTTTTGTCGATATATTATCACCTAAATTAAGTTCAAAGCCCGGAGGCAGAGGAATAGCCTCACTGAGGAGAAGGCAAAGGTGTGGATACGGGTAATGGTAGAGAACTCAATCCACTGCAGAGAGTCAGGACATGGCACTGTCAAGGAAAATGAATAAAAAGACAAATGTACTTGTTGAATCCAAGCCCAGAATGATATTATGAATCCTTGTTCATTAAATGTTTAATAAAAATGGAGCGCATGCATTTGGTCATGGATTTTTAATATCAGTTTTGTCTGACAAATGGGTACACAATGGGCTTCCATATGGTTTCCTCATATTTGGTATCATAACATCCAATAAATCATTGAGGGAGATTAATTTTGTATTGGTTAGAAGTATGGAAGGATAGAGTGGTCGTAAAAGGAATCTACATGGAACAATGCTTCCAAAACAATTTATATTACTAGTTACTCTTTATGTCTACTGCATGTTTTTAGGCATATGTTTCCTCTGAGTCACCAAGTAATTATTTTTGTATATGGCTCAGGTAAGTACAATGACCAGATCATTCTCAGACTTGAAAGAGAAATGGTAAAATTCAAGATATCTGAGAGAAACATGAAGAAGAGCTAAGAGAAGCATTTTCTAATTCTTTCATTTTTATGTAGTTTTAAAAGGATAATCAGTTTCAAAACTCTACTATGCTTGCTTATTGCATGTACGTGCATAAAATAGCTACTCAAATGTAGTACATTAGTAACTGGCACCAAATTAGTTGTAAATAAATTACTTCTAATGTAGCTAAATACATCTGTTCTGGAAAACAAAGACTAAAACATTAAAATTGTGTACCTCTCCACATGCATATTTCTGTGGTTCTCTTCACAGTGAAACCAACATTAATTCACACAGACATGTATGTGAATAGCATTGGTCCAGTGAACGCTATTAATATGGTGAGTTTCCTAATAAAATTTTCTGCTATTTTATTAGCATGTTTGAGAGGAAATGAGTCATGGAAATAGCAAGGAACATAACAAAAAATAGGTTCAAGACATTAGAAAAGAGAGATAATCTTTCAGATATTTTTCTTTCTTGCAATAAGAAGATAATTAAATTTTGAGATTTTGTTATGAGAATGAAATGTGATCATAGATATAATTAATCTGTAAATATGCTATACTATTACAATTCAAGAATCATTGTGTACTTGTCAAGAGCCACTTACTACAAAATAAAATAGAGTACTCCACTAGTAATGTTTTTAGAATATTGATGACTTGAGGATGGCATAATTTGCTTCAAATTAGAAATGTTTTTCAGAAGAAATAATGCATCAGATGTAATAATAAATGTTAACTTTGTTCTTATATAACACTTTCTACAAATCTGAAATAAAGAACTAAAATGAAATCCACACTACAATATAATAGAGTAGAATGGAGTACAACATAATATAACAGGATGTAATATTATGTATACTATGGTATTAATATAATATAATATAATACGGTGATACTATATATTTAAAACATTGTTAATCAACCTAGCAACAAAGATGCTTCCTTAAGTCAGAGAGAGAGAGAGAGAGAGAGAGAGAGAGAGAGGAAAATAAACTTTAATTGCTCTTAATTGAGGTGTTATACCACCACCTGCATACTCCATGCCAATAACTTTGGTGGTTAACCGTTAAACACATTTTAACATTTTACTTCTTTACAGCTAGAATTCTCAGAATCTTTAATGTTCTGATATAAATTGTAAATATCTAAGAACTAGAAGCTATATAGGCAGTTTACTTAAACATAGAACTTTCTTGTTTTAGAAATAACAGTTCCCAGAACTGTTCCTGGATTACAGTTTGTGAAATGCTGGTTTTAAGGATCAAATCTCTTCTTTTTCTTTCTTTTCTTTTCTTTTCTTTTCTTTTCTTTTCTTTTCTTTTCTTTTCTTTTCTTTTCTTTTCTTTTCTTTTCTTGAGACAGAGTCTCACTATGTTGCACAGGCTGGTCTTGAACTCCTGGCCTCAAGCAATCCTCCCATCTCAGCTTCCCAAGTAGCTGGGATTATAGGCACTTGCCACCACACCCTGCGCCAAAGGTTTCCATTTGTGGTTTTTGTGGCCAAAATGTAAATCTTAAATTATTTAATTATTCCACCTACTGGCACAACACTAATTAGTTGACAAAGTATTTCAGAAAATAGATTCCCTTCTCATTATTTAGAGCTTAAAAAAAGGAGCTAAATGGTGAACAAAGATGGCATGGCTTACCCCAGTAGAAATGTAGTCAGTTACAATGACTCAGTGGCAGATGGTGCAAGGAAGGGACACAGAACAATGTGAATGAGGCAAAAGAAGCAGATTCTTCATGGATCCTGTCAGCTGTGTATTCTTCAAAATCAGCAATCTCCCCGTTTCTTTATGTTTTCAGCATAAAACGGCGACTAGGGGACTGGACTAGGAACTGTGGGTAACCCTCCTTCCCAAGCTCTCATATTCTGAGAACTCTGAGTTGTTTTTTTTTTTTTCCCTTTATTTATTCCATTTGTAAAATTAAGTTATTAAATAATGCAAGACAGAAGTAGGATGAGTTAATTGGAATGGTGTCGATACCAAATAATCTAACCTATTATTTATTATAGAAAGAGTTTATTTGTTTCTATTGTTCAAATAGGTAGTTTATTAAATGAGGTGATGCATGAAAAGTGTTTAGCCAGAGAACTGGCACAAAATAAGGACTTGATGAATAACATCAATAAGAATAAAATGATAATAGCTTTTTTTATTAAGAATTGGGAGGAGGATAATGGTGATAATGGAGTTGAGAAGCAAAGAATCTTGCTATTACAGAGCTGGAAGGAAGCTAAGCATTTATTTGTATTAATTGTTGACTTGTGAAGATGAGAAACATGAGGCCTAGAGAGTATAAAGATGTTTCCCCAAAGACTACCCCTAAATACGATAGTCAAACTAGAACTTGGTGTTCTGAGTCCAGGCCGAAGGGTCTGAATTTCATACCATACCTGCTTTTCTTTAACTGAAGTCAACCACTTTCTAGCTTAGTGATATATTACACTTGAGGGGAATCTACATAGTCATTTGTTATTATAACCTTTAAGAATGTGCTTTGTGATAGAGATAAGCACAGTATTTTAAATTATTTTTAATAGGTTAATTTCATCTTGTTTAGAGAAAAAATACAATAATAAACAAATAGTAAATAAGAAAAAAAAAATAAGTTACCTTTATTGGGTGTTTGCTACCTGCCAGGCATGGTGCAAAGCACTCGTGTGTGTTCCCTTTTGCTGTCCTCACATGACCTAACCAGATAAGTCCTTTAGGGTCCTCATGTTATTTTGGAGCAACTGAACTTCCAAATCTTCAGCTTAGGACTGTTTTTGAGTATTCTGGGCTTTGTTTTACTCTATAGCAGTGATTCTGAACTGCGACCATTTGTTTCCTCAAGAGACATTTGGCAACGTGTGGAAGTAATTTTAATTGTCACAATTTGGCAGAGGTAATTGCGGATGGGGTGGGGCTTGCTACTGTACTGGGGAGTAGAAGCCAGGGATACTTCTAAACATCCTGCAATCCACAGGACAGCCCTGCATGGCAAAGAATTAGCTGGCTCAAAATATTATGACAAATTCTGCTTGGTAGACATGGAAAGTAAAGGATTACATCAGGGCTAAGATCCTGTTACCAGAACTCATTTAGGCAAGTCAATTTTGTTTTTCATAAAAATATCAAACTGGTCTGTAAAAGATGGGTGAGGCAGTAGTACTTGCTTCCCTTTGGTCTGTTCAAAGCCAGAATAGCTTTGCCTCATATTAGCAAACAGAACAAGAATGAGATATACAAATACTCTACAATACAATCTTACTATTTTAAAAATGTTCTGTTTTATCATTTTTCTCAAAACAGGAGTATACGATTGATATATTTTTTGCCCAAACATGGTATGACAGACGTTTGAAATTTAACAGCACCATCAAAGTTCTCCGATTAAACAGCAACATGGTGGGGAAAATCTGGATTCCAGACACTTTCTTCAGAAACTCCAAAAAGGCTGATGCTCACTGGATCACCACCCCCAATAGGATGCTGAGAATTTGGAATGATGGTCGAGTGCTCTACACCCTAAGGTATTCTCTTAGAGGAAAAAAAAGAAAGTCCTCTGAAGAAAAAAAAAAAGAAGAAGAAATTTCAAGCCTATATCAGGATGGGCATGTTTGACCAAACAGTATATGACACTATAACATTAGTTTTTTCTTTCTGTTATCAACGAGTTTTTCATAGCACTAATCCTATGTAGCACTTGTTTTCTATGACTGATGTGAAAATTCTATTTCCTCACTAGTGACATGAAATTCCCCTTGCCTTTGTAAGATATCTGACCTTTGCACCAATCTTGGCTTTTGTGTGTGTGTCCTACTACTTTAGAATATGGAAACTAAGATATAATCAGTCATCCTTGAGACCACCAGCTCTTAAGCTGGGAAATATCTCCATTTCCAAAGGAAATATCTCCATTTCCAAAGGAAATCATTTCTAAAGAAGAATTTTCAGTGTGGATGTCTCCATATATCCTTCTCTTTTTAGCTGCACGATGACAAGCACCTTGAATCTATTAATATTATCTTCCACCTCTTGGCACCCCACTTCACATTACATTAATAGGCTGTTTGACTTAATTTATTGTCTATTTTGGGAATAGACATCTTTGGGGAAAACTTGAAGGAGCTATCTTTCATCTTCTGAAATTAAATAGTAGGTAATATTATTTTATGCCATTAACTTAGCACTTCATACTTAGATGCATTTAAAATATTTTTACATTGAAGTTTCTCCTTGGCAAGAGTACATTATTAGACAGCACAATAGATAAGTACATAGACTTAGGACTCAGACAGATTCAGCTTTGGTTATTAGCTCTCTCTCTTGCTATCTGTGTGAACCAGGCAACTTTCTAGCTTTTCTATACCCGGGGACTTAAGGCAGCTATCTGGTAGCAGGAGTCTTTGGACAATGCGTCATTCCAAAGCTTTATCTGCATGGTAAGCATGATGTTTTCACTTGGTTACATTTTTATTTAGAGGAATTAAGTGAGAACTGATGGAAATTATTGGGAGAGAAGGCACCACCCCCCTACATCACCCTGCCCTTCATCTCCCCCTACTTGACAACACAACTGAGCAAACTCTTTTACCTTTTATTTCTTTAATTTCTATAAAATAGAGATAATTATTCTTACCTTACAGAGTTGTAATAAGGAAGAAAGAGGGAGATATGTAAAGTGATTAACAAAGAGTGTGATACATAGTAAGCACAGCAGATATTAAAATGATTTGCATGTATTTTCAGTAAAAATGAGGATAATATCATTCTAAATCTTGGTATCCTAGAACTTCTAGCTTCAAAATGATTCCTGTGAAAAGCACTGCAGCATATATTTTTAAGTCTTATATAATATTCAGTATACAAAATATAATACTTGAAAGTATCTTCAAAACCTTTTGACAAGTCAGAGTTTTATCAGCTACTAGGAAAAATGGCCATAACTACAGAATAAATTGCACGTATTTTATATTTGTCATGGGTTTCATTAAATTAGAGATAAATGACTGGAATTAGAATCTAGTGGATACCTAAGCCTGTCTGATAAATCAGAGCTCAGTCTACCATTTGAAATAGGAAGTCATTCACACTACCTCAAGTCCCTTTATTGTTCTCATAATTTTGTAGTCATTTTTTGACTTCTATTAATTTGTGGAATTACTACAATATTTAATTATGGAAGCCACCTTAAAAATGTCACTCATGAGATTCAATCAAGGTTTGAATGGTTACCAATCTATATAGAGAGATGATTTTGTTCCCATTGCTTATCTATAATATAATGAGCTATCAGTGTGTGTGTGTATTTGTGTGTGAGCATAGACACATGTCAGTATCTATGTTTGTATCTGCAACCTGTATTCTTTCCAATTTTAATAATTCCAGTATAATTTGGAGAAATAATATTAATAAAATATAAAACTTAACTGAAATTTCATTTATGAATAAAACTTATCTTTTCTTAGAAGAGCATTCAGTTATTGAGCTAACAATAATTAAAACCTCCAGCTTTGGAGATGCATAAACCAGGGTCCAAATTTCAATTGTACCACTAGTTATGTGACTTTGGACAAGTTCAAATACACCAAATGAGAAACCAATCCACTTTAACCAGTGCTTTGTAGACAATTAAGGGCTCAATAAGTGTTAGATATATTTTAACATCAGTAATTCTTCTATCGTACCATAGAATGATAAAATCTCCTCAATTAAAAGTTATGCTGACTGGAAAATCTTTTAAAATAAATTAATTTTCATCAAATAATATGACTTCAACAGTGATATCTGTCCATTGTAAGAAATATAACTAACGTGCAATTTTAAAAATCATGAACTGATCACCATTACTATTTGGTATTATATTTATACTTCTTCAAAGATGGACAAGACATTTGGGCTCCAAATTGTCTCCCTGGTGGAGTCTCAGCCCAGGACTTGGGACTCATAAAATCTGTATGCTTTAGTAAGCATTCCGCACACAAACTGATTGAGACTCACTCACAAACATTTTTCTAATATGTCTGTGCATGTGCATTCAACAGTTCTTCTTAGCTATTAGGTATTCTTCTACTCTATGACATCCTATTTAATGACTTCATAGTGTTCCACTGTAAGAATTCATGATACTCCATTGTGCAACAAAGGTATTTTTAAACTCAGGTCTAGCAATTTAAAGCTAACAGCTAACAAGTACTTACAAACAGAAGGTCCTGCTTCAATTAACAGATAAGATCTGAGAATTATCAGCATTCATTTATATGCAAACAATAAATGAGCTTAAGTCCTTAAAACAGTTTATTCTGTTAAGTCAAATAATACTCACTGAGAGTTCTCATGTGAGCAATTAATTTGCCTTAAAAAACCCAAAAAAACTAAAAACAAAAACTTAAGCAATCATAAATTTTGAATAAACAAGTTGAGGTGAAATGAGATGCTATTATTTGATCTGTGAAAATGAATAGACTACATTAAGTCTTAAGTAATTTTTTCCCTAAACTTGGTGGATTTCTACTTTGAGGATCACTGTGTTATCAATAAAAATATAAGATATGTTCTCCAGAAATAAAGATGAATGGTCATTAAAAATTGTGCTAATGTACATTTGTAAAAATATTTCTAAAATATTTTTATTTATGTTTAATACCTTTCTCTTTAGGCTGACAATTGATGCTGAGTGCCAATTACAGTTGCACAACTTTCCAATGGATGAACACTCCTGCCCTCTGGAATTCTCCAGTTGTAAGTAACCTTCCTTTTATATTCCATATCCTCTCACCTAGAATCTTTCAGATTGCAATGTCAATTAAGAGAATCACAGAGAATTTCAAAATTGCATTAAGTCGTTGGTGTTGACTTTGATGATTTTGAAAATCTCTTTCATCATAATCCCAGCTTGTCCCTATTAGGGAGATTTCTGCAAAAGAATGATCTATATTATTAGGAATTACAAATAGGTGTCATTTGACTTGCAAACTTTTCATAAATTGGCAGTGGTTGCCTGGAGCCCTTTGGTGCAATGTCCTCTGAACCCAAATGCAACTCACTGTTCCTTATTGCTACCAAAACAATTCAGACACCAGCACATTCTCTGCAGAAAGTTCCCCAATATCATCATTCTTTTCCTCAGTTTTCAACACAACCTGCCATACCACCCCACTCGGTAGTACTCTAGGGATCCTCTTTCATTTTTCTCTCTCTTTAATTTATAAACATAATAGACAAAGAGAAGAGGTGGATCAAAAGGAAAAGGAAACAAAAGGAAACATCAGATTTTATTCTAAGTAGTCAATCAGCTTCCATAAGCATACAATTATCTTTACATACAATTATTATTAGACAAACAGTTGAAAGGATTTCTAGTTTTTATTTATTTACTTTTACTTGAAAAAGTTTATTCTACAATTGAATAATGTTTATCCATCCAAAAATATAAATTGACCATCAATTCCTTGAGATAAGTACTATTATCATCACCATAAGGAAACAAATAATTTAGAAGAAAAAAATTAAAAAATTTGCAGAGGGCATTATGGCTAGGAAATGGTACTCATAACTGCTACTTTATCCTACTTTTCAATGTAATACCTTTTTCATAAAGACTTTCTATTCTCTAGGTACCAAGCTCATTGATATCTTTCCCCATGGCATTTTTACTTACTGCTTTTAATTGTATATTTCTACATATCTTAAAATGGAGTCCCAAAAAATTGAGAGAGAAAGAGAAAATAATGTAAATAGTGGAGGTTATTCTTCCCAAACATCTTCCGCTCCAACTGCATGCCCTGGAGAGAAATTTGGGTCTACTCTGTCATTATTTTTCTATTTCTACATAACTCTCAAAATTCTGCCTGCTGACTGCCCTTCATTATGATCTTGCATATAGACTGTTTATTATATACTGGTTACTTTGTATACATTACTCCAGGCAATGTGAAGTATGCATAAGGCTTATATAGACTGGTGTATTCTACCTTCCATGCAACTTAAGTGATTTTCAAAGGTAATTTTGACCTTCTGACTTTTGAACCTTACTTCCCATTGGGATGTGATGTTATCATATTTATTCCACTCACCAATGCCCTTTAGTTCAGGTTCCTCATCTAAGTCATAGCTCTCTCTCTCTCTTAGTCCTTACCTCAGTGTCTTGTTCATAGAAAGGGGTTGCTATATATGTTCATCTATTATCATTTTTAATGTGAGCTGTCCCATCTCATGGCAGATGGCTATCCGCGTGAAGAGATTGTTTACCAATGGAAGAGAAGTTCTGTTGAAGTGGGTGACACAAGATCCTGGAGACTTTATCAATTTTCATTTGTTGGTCTGAGAAATACCACTGAAGTAGTGAAGACAACCTCTGGTAAGATGCACTGGAAAAGAATTTTGAGTGACCCTTCTGGAGTTGAAAATCTGGTATAAATGATTTGGAAGACTTCTCAATACCTGTTTACACATGATATTCAGAAAATTAAATTAAGTGTTTTAATTTCCTAGAGAAAATTATAATTGGCATTCTAGTAGAATAGATAAATAATAATGTATTCTACCAATTTTAAGCAAATTGGATTCAAATTGGATTAGTAAATTATTTGCTAATTGAAGCAAAAATTAAATGGCAATTATAAAATAATAAAATATGTATTAGGTGTATTTTGCTTCTTTCAGAAAGTATGTTTTATAATACAGTAAATAGCAGCAATTAAAGTAATCACACAAGGAGAATGAACTTTCTGCAAATACAGAAAAGTGATCATAATGCCATTCAGTAATTTATTATTTTATACTTATCCATCAGTGGATAAGAGAACAAGCTTTAGGTATCGAAGAAGCCTGGGTTCAAATCCCAACTCCATTAGTTATCAACTATAGATTTTGGGCAATTTTATTGAATTTCTGAAAGGATATGTTTTCCCAGATATCAAATGTGAATAAGAATACCTGCATCACAGGGAGACTATCTGTATGCAGTGTATCATAATAATAATAATAATAATAATAAAAATACTTAGAATCATACCTGGCTGTTAGTGAGCACTCAGTCAATAGTAGCTTTTATTAATATTTACTAAGATTAGTAAATATTTTTCCTTACTAATAGTAAATATTAGTAATTACAATATTCATTATAATTATCAGATATGCACGAGGCATAATGTGGTCAGGACTGTAGATTTTTCAAGAGAAGCTAAAACTCAATATTTTTATGTAAAGTCTCATTATTTTCATTGATATTAATGAATTGATTTAAATCCTCATATCAGGGCCAACCACGGTGGTTTAAGCCTGTAATCCTAGCACTCTGGGAGCCTGAGGTGGACCTCAGGAGTGTGAGGTAGCAGTGAACTATGATGATGCCACTGCACTCTAGCCTGGGTGACAGGAGTGAGACTCTGTCTCAAAAAAAAAAAAAAAATAATAATAATATGGGAAAAGTTAGACACATTTCCAGACCATATCTGTCTCATGGGTGGCCAGTTTGAACTCTCTGCAATGCTGAGTGTATACTTCATACAGATTACTCCAACTACTCCTTTTTAAATTAGGTAAATTTAAATATGTCCCAATTTCAAATATAAACATTGTGTTCTCAGCTTAGCTTACCAGCTATTAACAAATGTCATTTGAAATGTATTTCCACGTGTTGAGCTGTTTTCTGTTGATTTGTTCACACATACCTGATTATTTTCTAGAATTTATAGACATATTTTGTGATGAATAATTTGGAATAAGGCTTTGGTCTATTGTACAGAGAGAAATTAAGTACCTACACTAAGATGGAAATTTATGATTCTACCTTCAAAAATACCATCCTCTAAAGCAAGAGTTATCTGGCTCTAACATTATTTTTAGCATTTGCAATTTTCTCCTAAAGGCCTTCTTATTTTTCAAAAAGAGTCTACAAGAAGGTCAAAGTAATGCTTGAGTATATTTTTAAAAAATGGCCTTTTTTTCCCTTCTTCACAGGACATCCTGACCATCAAGTACTAGAACAATTTGTCATTTGGTTAAAAAAACAATAAGTTCAGGATTGCCTTAGAACTGAAGTCTTCCATCTGTGAAAGGAAGAACATGTATAAAATTAATCTCCAATTTTGCATGCTTCCAGAATGAGACATTGGACATTAAGTTCTGTTGTATATTCATATTCCTATAATTATTCCAGCACCCTAAATCAGAACCCACAAACTCATGACTAGAAGTTTTTTGTTTAGTTGTTTCCAGCCCAGAGTGGCAGTACTGAAAGGGTTGGTTTTACATCACAGGGCCTAACATTACCTCCTCCCCAATGTCTCATATTGAGAGTGATCTGGGTATTTACTGTCTGTTAAGAGATACTTCTCCTTCCAGGAAAGTAAGTTATCTACTTGCTTTTAGCATGGCAAAGAGAATTACCAAGGTCCCACAAAGCTATTAATCTTTCTGAAGGAATCACAGCAAAACTTTATTGAAAAGATACTAGATTTGATATTGTGTATCATGATTTAGCTGATCTCATCTCCTTTGTGGAGTTTTGTATGGTAGTTAGCCCACACATTGGTCGTCTTTCCACTCTTTGCTCCTGCTGGTTTGTACTTTGTGTGCAGTACTGTTTTGATGGACTCTGTAAACAGAAAAGGCTCAATTGAAAATTAGCATAAATACTGAAAGGCAGCTAGCTTGATTCTTGCGACATTTAATTTTGCAATGATTGGACATTTCTGTTTGATATTCATTTGATGTCTGATGCCATCCTTATCTTCAAAGCATAGCTCCCTAACGAATGAATATCTATGAGGAATCTATAGTAACAACTTCCTTGGGGAATTATCAGAAATTCAATCTCAGCCATTATTATAACATGGTTTTCTCCTAGACTTGTAGTGAATGTATAATATCTCCCTTTAAGAAGCCTCTGTTGTACATGGACAAGACTATTGCTTACAATCTGACATAGTTTAGTGCCAGGTTTTCTAACCTTCACTCATTAAAGCTTTGTTACATCTAAGTGGCGACTGTATTGCTGGTTCCTTAGTACTTTTTTTTTCTTTAAATCAAGTCATTGTTTTCAGTATTTTCTTTTTAAAAAGGAAAGTTTTTTAAGTACCATAATTGTAATGCCAGACCATTTGACATAAATAGAAGTTGATATAAAAATATAAAAAAAATCATTCTTAAATTGTAAGTGCCTATTTGTGTTCCCCAGATTCTGAATATGTTGAAAAAGAGAAAGAGAGTGATATTAGCGATATAATAAAGTGAAACTAGTACCAAAATGAAATATTCTCCTTGATGTAAACAAAAGGTTAGAAGGAGTATTTCACAGGAAAGAATTTTCTCACCACATAATTTCACACCACCTGATAGGCCTGCATCTGCAACCTGAGTCATTTCCTTTCCTGCCAGTTTTATTTGTACCACACAGGAGAAAGCTATTTCCTCGGTGGTAGATGGATAATATAGGGAGAATATCTTTAATTCACAGTAGAAACTTCAGAACAGATTCTGCATCCATGATTTCTTCTCCAAATCATCATCTCTTCCTGATTGTTCTATATCTGGTAAAAGAACCACCATTGCCCCAGTGAGCCAGGCGTGAACACTCAGAGTCATGTCTCTGCCTCCCACATCTAATGAATCACGAAGGCATTTATGCCTCTGAAATATCTTGTGTAACTGTCCTCTTTTCAGCTGCCATTGCCGCTGTCCTAGTTCATGATTGTGTCTGTTCTCATCTGCACTGTGTCAGTAGCTTATTACGTTATGCCCCTGCTGTCAGTCTCTCTCTTCTAGTCTGTGCTTTACACATTAATCATGAAAGCTAGCACTTACTGAGCACTGACTACATGCGCCATAGCAAGCACTTGTGTAAATGATCTACTTTAATTCTCATAACTGAGGTTCTGTTTACTCTTGTCAACACCAAAGGTATCACTGCAGATGAAGAAGCTGAGACTTAGAGGGGTTCATTTATTTGCAGGGATCAAGTTCAAGCACTGGGACATGAATTCAAGTGGGCTGCTCCCAGGCTCATGCTCTTAATCATGAATGATATTTGACTCCCATTGTGGCCCAAAGAATCCCTGATGTCCAGCTCTTATCAGGTCACAAGAATTCAGGAGGTTCAATTAAGCACAAGCTATTCTGTTTTCAACATGTAAGAACCAAAATTGTTTCTATAATTTCCAAAATTGTTTCTATCATTTTCCAGCTTGTGACAGAACTAATATTTTCCTGAATTAAACTGTCCAGTCCACATTGAATCTCAGCCTCCTTTCTCTCCTGATTGACTCCTTAATTCATCCTTACCATCTCATCTCTATGACTTTAAAGCTCAAACAAATGACATCTTCTCAATGATACCTTTACTGATCTTAGCACCAAAACAACTTGAAGCAATTTCTAAGAATGTTGACTCTGGGAATCAGGCAGTGCAGGTTTTAACACCAGTTTTGCCACTTACTGGTCGTGTGACTTTGTATCAATCATTTAAGATATCTGAGCTCATTATCACCAATATCACAGGGTTGCTCTAAGATACTCCATTAAAAATGTTTAAAACTGTGCCTGACATGTGGGAAGGACTCAGTATATGGAAGGCAATATTATTACTGTCATTATCATTAGCATTATCATTGTTATTCCATTAACTGCCCCCTGAGTATTTTCACCCACTTCATAAAAACATAATTCCTGCCTTGTGATACTTGGGTACTTGTTTTACTCTTCAGTCCCTGATCTTCATTCTACTAAATCATAAACTTCACAACAGAAGCCTCTTTTAATCATCTTTGCATCCATGAGGCTCTTAGCCTGGTTGGTGGCTTGTGTAGAGTGGATTATAGATAATGGTTGAAGTGATTGTTCATGACAATTATATTGTTAAGCTGTACATCTTTACGATTAAATAAGCAATGCAGAATTCTATTATATATGTTTCCATTGCTCAATGCTTACTCTAAACTAGGAGAGTTTGTTCTTTCTGCCATGTTGCTATGGCCAGTTCATCAAATTCCATCCACAATTTTTGGTACTTTGTTCTTTCATGTTCTCATCATGAGGTGTGGTCTAGAAAAGTGGGCAAATGAGTTTCTTAGGGAAACCTATATTGTTGGGATCCAAGTGTCATCATAATGAATCAAAAAGAAATATATCACATTCCTCCCATATTAGAACACCATTAAAGCTTTCATACTATTTCTAGCAATGCATCCAAAATATCACTGTTTCATAAAACATCTTCATAATTTTTCAGCATAACCGTGCACATTAATTATTATTTACAGTCTTTGTTGTCTTTAACTCACCTTTTTGGCCTAGATTCCATGTACTAGTTATATTTTTCTGATTTTTATTACATGAAATACATAAATATGAAAATAAAAAATCTATGTACTACTAAATGCATCGTTTTTTCCACCAGCGGCCTGCAGAGCACAATTTTAGAAACACCAGCTCCATGGATGAAGTCTATGCTCATTGCCTGATTTCTAAAATATCTATGATCTACTTTATGTCTTCAAACACTGTGTATTATTCTCTAATCATATCTTTTCCATTCCCTGAGATTTTCTGGATAGGTTGTACCTACTTCAGTGTGTCTGCTCATTTGATTTTATCAAGTTCAGTTTTCTTTGCCTCCATCTGTGCTTATATACGAATGAAATAATTCCCCAAATAGAAAACAATAGCTCCCACCTTCTAGGCTGTATTTTAATTTAAATGTCCTTGGTAAACTAAGGAGATACACATAAAACTTTACTCATCATTGAGATGAGATATTTTTGGGTGAAAAAGGAAAATTAAAAGACACAAGTTCATAGTAATTTTTTAATTCAAGAGATTGAAAGGGGGAAAAAAACCTAAATAATAAAAGAGAAATAAACAACGAGAGCACCAATTCTACAGTCTCTTGTTACTTTTGAGTCTCACTGAGTTGTGAGTCTATTTTAGTCAATACTAAATTTTTCAAACTATTTGAAGCAGCGTAATATCTTAAAATAAATGTGTGGATGATTGCACAGTAATAGATTTTTACTTTATTTTTGAGCTTCAATTTAGAAAGTCAACTTTGGTTTCAGGAGAGGAAAATATATGAATTATGCAAATAGAGCTGGGCCAGGAGCAGCCATGGAGAAGTCACTTTCCTTCTCTGGGATGAAAGTTCTTAAAGGAATGTGTTTGATTAGATGCTTCTTTAATGTCCTTGTCCTCAACACTTATCCATTATCCCTGATATAACCAAAGTCACACTGTTGATGCCTTAATGTAAGAGCTACCTTCTTTATCAATGAATATTTTCCTTCATCAAGTTTTCAATATATTTTCAAAACAAGTCAAATGCAAAAACAAACTCCTTGACATTTACGTTTTTAATTTAGGGGAAATAATACTCCTCCTCCATTTATTTTGTTCTTAGTAATATGTTATTATATATTTTTTAAAAAGTATGTTAACAAAAAATGGCAACTTATTTTCTTTCAGTTGCAGTTCTGAAATATTAATCTATTACATTTAAAAACCATACATTTGGATTTTAAATTCCAAGTTTGTTCTGACGTCACCTAGAGGGAAGATAGTTTTTAAGGAGTGGAGGCAGATGACATAGAGAAGTCATATGAAATTCAAGGAAAATTATTTGTTTTCAAGGTGACACATGTCATTTCTGCTTATGTTCTGTAGGCAGGAACTAGTTTCATGTTCCCATAGAGATCAAATGAGGCTAGGAAGTGCAGCTCAGTTGTGGGCTGGGAAGGGACAATGGGTTTTATGACTTTCTGGCATCTGTGCCGCATACATGATAGCATTTTATTTCTCATAACAAGCCTCTGTGAAAGGTATGATTATTTTTCCCTTTCACAGATAACAAAATTGAAGTTAGATGAGCTATGTATTGTAGTCAAGGATATTCAGTGATGTAGAGTTATTTTTCCAGATCCAGAATTTTTACCCCACTGTCTCTCATAAAACTATTACATAAAGAGATGAATTAATTAAAATAAAAATTATTCCTAAGCTTGATAATAGCTAATTTTACAGAGACATGCACCAATGAAGTATTAGCATTTAATAAGATAACCAAATATATGCATCAACAGTATGTTAACCTGTAGGAATAGCAATTATGTTTAGATACAATAAAAACGTCAGGTGAGGAACAGTTCAGCAATCATGTCTTTCACTTTTCAGAGAGCTTATTTACTGCTTATAAGGTATTATTATTCACTAGTTAAGTGGACCTATGGGTCACCATTCAACTCTGGCTTTAATTCGCAAACTGCTGGATCCAGTGTATTTGTATAAATTTGTTCCATGAATGAAAATCTCATTTGAAAGAAAACATAATAAAAGGTTTGCATGCTACTATTTACAATAAATTTAAGGATTAATCTCTTATTTTAACAGTCTATCAAAACCGACCAGGTCAAGAAACCATTAACTTTTATCCAAGTTGTTGATTTTTCCTAATTCAACTGGAAATTCTATTTTGCTACATTCAAAAGACACTTAACATCAGTATGACTGATATAGCTGATAGATCCTTCATGCCCAACTGCTGCTCCCAAATAAATTCAAAACATTAAATAATTTTTAAAAATTTTAAAATATGAGTGAGAAAATGGAGACTGAGCCTACAGAAATTCTCTACATACAAGTTTGTTAAAGATTCATTTTACCCTATTTAATGTAATTGAGTGATTTCTTCATCTCATTTTTGCATTTTCAGAAAATAATGCTATATAGCATTGCAGATACTCAAATTAAAGCATATTATATATTGAAAAGAGCAACATATAGCAATGAGGATAATAATGAGTGTTTTGTTTAAACAATTTAATTTTCTTTTCTTCAAAAGGAGATTATTATGTAGGTCACAACACATTTCAGTACACAGCAGCCCAGAAAAGAATTTGTTGGGCGTACAGAATAGGGATTGACCAGAATTTATTCAACATTCTCACCGGCTGCTCATGTAATCAATCTCATTTAGGAAATCAAGAACAGCCAGTTTTATTAGCACATTCAGACAGGTAGAAACAGATCAGAAAATTCCAAGGAAAGGAGAGTGACCACTATGTTAAATACAACTTACAATATTATTTTTTGATTCATTTTTATGTGTGGGTTTCTCCGCTGTTCAAGAAATTGACAGTGCTTTTACATTTAACATAGAAACCATATCATAAATGTCTAATGTCTCACATTTCTTTTTCTTCCAATTTATCCACTCCAAAATCAACTACTCCTTGCAATAACCATCTTCCAGTATGATGACAAAAAGATATATTACAAAGTAGCATTTCCTTAGAATAACAGTTCTTCCCCCATGCCCACCACAAACCTAACTGGTTTGCCCACAAGCACCTCACTACTAGCTCTCCAACATGGTACCTCTATTAACAAATACTGAAGTACAATAAGCAAATGACACTGCTGGGAGACTTAAAGATGAAAGCTTCAATTTAGATAACGGTGTTCACTGGAATAGTTTCCAAACATAATTTCTAATCTGCCTATGCTCATATGACTAACAGCACCATGCACTTTGATTTTCATCATTATATCTATTGTTCCCTGCTAAGTGAAGGGCTGTGCAATGCAATATAAAAGACAATGTGTAATTCATGAGCTGTGTAATGCCTCCTTGTTAAAGAGGTAATGCAATCATGGACACCAATTGTAACCACCTAATGATGACATTTCCTTAGCTGGTGATTTCTCGTTACTAGTGTCAATGACTGAGAGTAAAATTAGACTGATACAAAAATAACATTTTAGGGCTAAATCTTAAAGATCAAGCCCAATTGTAATTTTACTTACATCCAAAGAGGTAAAGTCAGAGGTTGTTAGTTGATAGCTAATGGTCTAACTCCTGCCTCGAACATGGGTCATTAGTCATGAATAGAGTTAAATTTTATTTATTTCAGCCAACTTTAAGCAATGAGAAATTTCATGAGAAATTCTTAAATGTCACTGCATCTTACACATCTGGGCCCTCATTCCCACGTGAAAACAATTGTGTAGAGCTGAGTTATCTCACCTGGTGGGGCACATGCAATCTCTAGTTTACCAAAGTCCTTACCACCCCCTATCCTGTTTTCAGGGTTATATAGTTTTCTTCTTGAATTACTGTTTTTATATTCAGAAAGCAATAAGAATTTATATCTTCTATCAAAAATGGGATAAAATTAAAGACAAGCAATCACAAAATAGTACTATATAAATGTATATAAAAATGAACAATATTCATTTTTCTTTAAGATACAAAGAAAATTTTTATCACAAAACAATACTTTAAGAATGAAGGTTGAAACCATGACTCACTCGGGGTTTGCCTGAGAATAAGGGTAAGTTTTAGCAACAAATAATTAATGGATATGAAGATTACAAATAAGTGTCAGAATCTGGCCAATTGAGATCTTACTTCCTCTTGACATTCTATAACTGGATTTATTTATCATAAATATCTAGCATAAGCAATTTTAAGTTTAGTCAGTTTATTTCTACTATTCATTTTCATACAAGATGAATTTAGAATAAAAACAAAACTGTGAAGTTCTATACATGGCTATACATGGACATCTGTGCCCATAGTCTTCTCTGTCTTTGTTTCTTTTTCAATTTACAGCTAAGCAGCTCAAAGCTTTGTTGCCATTTTTCTGCACATTACTTATTAGCGGTCTTGCATTGCCAATTAAATTAACACTTTGTCTTTTGTAGTCTTCTGAAGATCTACACAGTTATTGTTCTGCAGTAAAACCCTATTCTTGATTTTCTATGATGCAATGAGGCAATGGGTATAGGGCTCTATATACCATATATATATATATATATATATATATATATATATATATATATATATATATATATATATATATAAAGTGTGTGTGTGTATACACACACCCCCTCTCTATATACCCTATGATTCCTATTTAAGGACTATTGTCTTGGTTGTGCCATCATATATTTGAATGACCTTCAGCAAGTTATTTTTTTTCTTTTGGCTGGGAATTTATCTTAAAAAATAAAAAATACATCAGAATAGATTGATTTTGAAGGTTTTTTCACCCCTGAAATACTGTGTTGTATTTCCTGATATTTAGTAGCTCTGTTATAAAGCAAACTTCTGGTGACTATTTAGGTTTTCTATGTCCCCAAGAGTTCCTAACAAAAATTTTCTCATGTTTTGTTATGTCATGTTCAGAAATTCCCTTGGCTCAATTTCTTTATCTAGTGTGTAATTTGTCTTCCTGTAATTATTATGGCATATCTCTGTCTGTCTATCCATCCATCATCTATTTATCTAAAGCTGATCGAATCGGTCTATGTTGGTCAATTTAAGCTAGACTATGCTGTGGTAACAAATAGCCCTCAAAATTTCAGTGGTTTAAAGCAAAACATTTTTTAAAAGTTCATATTGCATGTATTGTTCTCCCTCCTGTGCTTTTTTCATTTTGTGGCATGTAATTCTCGTGGCCAAGGGGGAAAATAACAGAAGAATATTAATAAAATGATCCTCAAAGCTTCTACTTTAAGTAAGTCATTTTGGCTCTCATTCTATTGGCCAAAGAAAATCCCATGGGCAAGCCTAATGTCCATGGGATGAGGTGCATAATCCCGTTACACAAAGGGCTACTAGGACAGGCCTCTGTAAGGATGGACTTGGTAGAAAGGGGAAACAAATATTTTAAACTACAAAACATCACCAAAAATTACCATTTGGGTAATACTGGCCATGTCCCACCTACCTGGCCATGTAAGTAGGTATAGGAAGTCAGAAGTGTCCAATCGTCAGTTCTTAGGAAGTCTTCTCTGGAAGCAGTAGTGCGGACTGTATTCTGTGCCATCTGATTTTGCAGTATGAGACTATAACTTTGACAAAGATCCCATCTTAGAGAGGGTGAAAGGAATCCCTAATCATGGGGATGAGGAATAAAGTCCTGGGCTGGTGATTTGCTAGTTTCAGTTTCTGCTGGTCTTCAATGCTCAAGATCTTGTGTCAGCATGTTACTCTCCAAAAGAGAAAGCAATATCATATTCTCAGAGGAAACATAGCCCATGCATAAAAATGTCTTTCTGGAATTCTCCTCTTAAAAAGAGACTGTTTGGATCAAGCTTGTCTCACTTTGTTAATGACCACAGCCATTATTTTATATAAATAGGTAAAACTGGTTTCAGAAGGAGCAGGTGAGAACACACAATATTAACATGAAAATGATTGTAGGGTGATGGGAACTGTCACATCTTATAAACACAGACAAGATTCCCTTTGCTGGATTGCTGGGACAACTTTATTAATTACTAAATCTATAATATTAGTCCTGTACTAAATTCAATTTTACAGATATTAGTCAGTGGCAATTTATAACAAACAATAAACCAGAATCATCCTCTTGGCAGTAGGAGGAAGTAATTGAACATGATTTAATAAAGAATGGCCACAATAATGAAAAGGTCAGGCTGTCTTGATTGGTATTATTTTTTGCATGGAAAAAAAATCCTTAATGTCTCTTAATAGTACTGTGTAAGAAGAAGATATGGTCAAATAGAGTAGTTTTGAGCAAAACTTAAATGTTTTCTTATATGTACTCTTAACAATTGAGCTATAATTTTAACCTTTTTCTTTATGAAGCATTTTTAAAATCAATTCTGTTCCTCTGCTTTATAAATGAAGTACAGGAAGTATGGTGCTACCAATAATTTAGAACATCATCACATGGCTAGTTATTGGTAGAACTTGGAGCTAATCAATAATCACTGGGGCCCCCAAGCAACTGTTCCCTGGCCACTAAGACCAAATTAATGTAAAAACGAATTTCCATTTCATTGGCTGACATTGAATAAGTGAGTAGTAAGAGATATTTTAGTTCTGAAAATCTGCTACTGTAAATCTATACACAGATAAATACTGTTAGTAACGACATGATGATGATGATGATTATGATGCAGATGCTAAAAACAGCTTTTGTGGGGCATTTCACATTTGAAAGGCATTGTGCTAAGCCCTTTACAAAAAATATAAATTTGAATCAGTTTTAGAAGGTAGATCTCATTTTTATTTCCATGATCAGATAGCTGATAAGTGGCAGAGCCAGGTTTAAATCTACAACTTGAGAGTGGGCCACAGTATTTTTGTTGGATCTTATTTATAGGTAGTGGTGATTTGGCACAGTTCTTTTATTAATTTTTTCCTCAAACTCCTTTTTACCATGTATAATAGTTTTATTAAGGAATAAGACTATTCATGTGAATAGAGATTTCTATGTGTGTGTGTGTGTGTAATACATATAATAAAATTATATTTTCAAGACACTCATGCCAATTGCATATTGTAACAACTTATTAAGTTATGTTAACTCAAGTTGGTGGCAATGTTTAGAGTTTTGATGACCTACTCTAACCTGATATGTCCAGTTTTCTTTTTATAAAAATGATAGTGAGGAAATAACAAAAGTATCTTGATCCAGGACAGTCAAAATGTTTCCCAGAACTGGAATTATTATCTATGTCTCAAAGGAAAATTCTAGGTATAATTAAATGGGTACTATATTAGTAAAACTAGGCTAGGAGTGAGAAGACCTGATCTTATGTCCTAGTTGAACTTATTAATATGTGTATATATTTTGGGCAAGTCATTTAACCTCTTGGACCTAACTTTGCATATCTGTAAAATGGAAAAATTATAATTGCTCAGCTAGAGTTGCTGTGAGACTTAACTAAGTATCTGAATATGCTTAAGAAATGATGAATAGCTTTTAAAATAGGTGATAATGTGATCATGATATAATTGCTTTTTTCCTCTTTCTCATCCCTTAATCTGACCCTTGAAATAAAAAAAAAAAACTTTCTGCATTAAAATTTCTAATAAAATTCAGGCATGTTTAATGGCTCTGAGAAAGAAATGTGATTTATAATTTACTGAAAGTTTATAGACGCTAGTGATTGACACAATGGTCCACTCCTGCTCACTTCGTAACCTTCCATTGCACCACAGAAGGGCAAAGTGTAAATAGCAACATTCCTTGGTGAGCAGGTATATACAAACCTACTCCCAAAGGCCTAGAGAGCTGGGAATCAGAAGAAAGAGGCTGACAAACCAGTTTCTTAGAAAGAAATATTTAATAGGGACTTATGAACAGAAGCAATGTATTGGATGGCTGCAAGAGGGTGAATCTCCGCACTTGCCTTCCAGAAAATATCCTTTATATAACAAGCTTTTGTTGTAAAACATGTGTAGCTTGTGACACCTCAGACTTTCTTGCAAAACTCATGACCACTGGAGAGGTTAGATAAACATCTCTATGAGCAGTTCTCTATGCTACAAGAACATCTTAGTATGCAGGAGTCAAATATAGGTCATCATGGTGGTTTCACTTCAAGATGACATCACTCTTGCCATGCAACAGGCTGTTTTCCTACAGGGAGTACTCTTTTAATAGCTGTCCTATAAAGTGCCTTTGGAAGAAAGTACCGGAGGATTTGGGGAAGGAATATTCAGTTGACTTGTTGGTTAACCATGACTGGCTTTGAGTGTCTAACTCACACACACACACACACACACACACACACACACACACACACACACGCATGTGCACAAACACACACACACATGCATGTCATATTTGATATCAGGTGAGTTCATTGTTTTCTCTTCCACACAACTAAAAATACTCTATGCCAATTATATAATAAAGATAAAATTGTGCAACCCAAGGAGAGCTTGTACTTACCTAGTCAAGTTCCCTTATTTCCTATATTTAATAAAATGAAATGCAGAGAAGTGAAATGGCCTGCCTAAGTTCTCCCAGATAGTTTCACAAGAAACGAAGCATATAAAAATTGGTTTCTAGATCTCATTTCAGTAGACCTCTCTCAGGCCTCCCTGGTAAGTTCTAGAACTCAAAAGTTTACTTTAGCAGGTCCTCTCTCTTGCATCAGATGCTGAGGTAAAACAGAATGAAGAAAAATAAAAATCAAGAGGGAAAAAATGATGTAGTAAGAAGATGACCTATTTTTAAGTTTGCCGGAACATACCAGCAGTCCACAAATTTGGAGGAATAAGTAATTCATGGCTTAGGATATTTGAAAGTGTTTGCAATTATTAATTATTAATTGGAATACCATGGAGTGTTGAAAGAAAAACCAGAGAGTAAGAGTCCTTAAACCCAGGTTCTAGCCCTAGGCCTGCCTCTAACTTACTGCATCACCTTGATCAAACCCCTTTATGACTTTGTGCTTTAGTTTCAAAGAAGTAAGATATGCACAACACGTCTTACCAGGCTTAGCAGGCTTTCCTTCTTAGAGAGGTATAGAGAGAATAGAATGAGATGGCAGATGTGAAAATGCCTTATAACATGTCGGGAGTGCAGCACATATGCAAAGAGTCAGCCATATCAGTGCTTTAATTATCTGTAAGACCCCTGTGGGTCTGAAGTTACAAAGTCATGTCTTGGAGTTAAGACTTAAGTGGTATAGGGATATAGATATAGATATATAGGAAATTATACATGCACGCACGCACACACACGCACACACACACTCCAGTAAGGAAATTGAGACATGAAATAAATGAATCATTTGTTCCCTCTCCAGAAGGAGCAAGGGTGAGAGTGTGAGTCAAGTTCCAGCTTCTCACTCCTGGGTTCCTGAGATCAGATTTTGTCATCGGGACTTAAGGCGGATGACAAGCTGATAACAATCAAGGATATTATTAAAGCAACACAAAAGGCAAAAATTCTGACTTTTCTGCCACTCTGGGGAAAAATTACTATTTAAAGATCAAGGCTAAATGTGGAAATGAAAAGATGAAGGAAGCTACACTCAGAGGAAGACCGAGGAAGGTGGAATTTGGATGGCTCCTAGGATTAATGCATTTTCCCCTAATTGAAAAAGGGACCCGTAGCGCTGGATAGTTTTGAAGTCACTAGGGGCACGTGAGCATGCTGAGCCCAGCTAAATGCAGTCGTTTAACTCTTTTGGGAATCAAAAGCTAAAATTCCAAATGAGGGATGTAGAATGGAAAATGATCTGAAATTAGATTCCACATAGTAATTTAGAAACGTATTTAAGAGAATTATCCTTTTCTATCAAAACATTCAACACATTCTCTTGCCTCTAAGTGGGAATGCAAGGAAAATTACAAAACTCTGCAGCAGTGCTAGTCTCTATTCTGTCTGGGACTGAGAGAAACAAATGCTTATTTCTTCTTGAAAACTGATAACCTAGATTCAACATTCTGAATTTCTTTCAGGATGATTGCTGTTTATTTCAAGATCTATTAATTTTCCAATGTTGTAATAATTAGCTTTATTTATTGAAAACATACTGTATGCAGCAAACTGCCCATCACAATTTGTTTAAGGTATTTCTTTTAATCCCCATAAAAACTTTGAAGCAGATATAATTATTACCCTCCTTTCAGAGATAAGTTTATCAGTTATTTAATCAGGATCTCCCATGATCTAAGCACCACTAATACGGTTCAAGAAGATAAATAAATTTTCCTTGAGCAGCCCAGAGTCCAGTGCAATGACAATGAGCTGGATCTAAGTGAATTTTAAATAATTGTTACTTGGATGTCTTTGATAAGCCTGATGAAGCACCCACCACATGCAAAAATCTCTATGTTCTTTTACTACAGCAGAGTACATCAATGCATATGTGCTTTAATAGCATGGCATCCTGACTTATTTTTCTGAATGAAGAAACCATTACATTAAAAATACCTTAAATTCTTAAAATACCTTAGTACATGTTTAGAATATAATTTGAAGGTATCAGCACAGTCAATATGCTGTTTAAGAGCTATTGTAGTTCTTCATTGTGACGGCTCCAGGCGCTTATTTGAGCCCGCTGCCTACCTCCACCCACCCCTCTTCCTGGCTGTTGGGATGCTCACCCCCACGCCTGCCAAGCCTAGAGCCTCCCAGACAAGAGGCTGGTGGGAGAGAGGTATCTGTAGAGTCCATCTGCCAGCCCAGCACTGCAGGAACTGGGGTTTGGATGGGGAGCCTGTGCTAACACGTCAGACAGCAGCAAAGATGGTGTTTCCATAGCTGTACCAACTGAATGCTGAGTCAAACAGTGTATAGTTTATGCATGCCTTTCCCTGTCTTTTACATTTAAGTGTTGGACCATGGAAGTACGTGGCATGAGTTTTGCATCCAGACCTATCTGCTCTGTCTGCAGCTCTAGATATAATAGACATTTGATGTTGTATCCAACAAGAAAGAAACCAGCCAATACAGATTAAAAATTTCCGTGAAAACATGGTAATGAAATCCAGTATTGTTTTCATTAACCAAGCTATTGTTCAGTAAGAGACTTTGTTCATTATTCATTTAGTATTTGCCAAGTGTTTATATTATATATAAAACACTGTCTCAAGGGATGTTAGGTTCAAAGTTAAATGAGGCATGGATCCCACTAAAGTCTAGTTATTTTATTTTTATTTTTTAATTTATTTAAAAAATTATTTTGGATACATAATAGTTGTCTATCTTTATAGGATACATGTGATGTTTTGAAACAGGCATACAATGTGAATTAATTAAATCAGGGTAATTGGAGTATCTATTACCCCAGACATTTAACATGTCTTTGTGTTAGGAACATTCCAATTCCACTCTTTTGGTTATTTTAAAGTATACCCTAACTTATTGTTGATTATAGTCACTTTGTTGTGCTATCACATAAGGTCTAGTTATTTTAGTATTCACGCAAATCATTATAAAACTGTAGAAACACTCTTTAGGCTACTTATTTAATTCCTTTGCAGACAGGTATACACAGTTAACCTCTCCATTGCCTCTGTTAAGAGTATTGGCCAGTGTGTGCGGCAATTTGAACACTTGATGCTCGTGGGTTACTTAAGTAAGTGCATGTCCACCTAATTCTGTTGAGTTTAACATTTGTCTAGACTCAGTTGTGTTTCTACCCAAGCCTGTTGATGCATTTGGATGTGATTTATGTATGAAAGATGACATATTGATAACTAGTTGGGAGACCCTTGCTCAAAGAAAAAGTGTCTTGGGTCTAATTTTTTTTAATGTAAACAAAGTATATATTTTATAGGTTTTGCAGTAAATATGCATTTTAAAACATTGTATGAATCATATTTATTAATAACTGATAAAAGATAATTTTGATCAACTGAGTACAAGCTCTTTTTGTATTTCATAGGACAGTTTCTCCTTTATAAGACTGGATGTGCATACAATGCCATGAACATCCAACTTTGCTGTTGACTCCTTAGCAATGAGCACCAAGCCTGGCACGTAGTGGATGCTTTATAGTGAATGGTGATGGGACTGAATGAAGGGAGATAGCTAGAAGAAAGAACATAGAGATAGAATATTTTGAACCAAATCTTGAAAATAGGGGGAAATTAGGTTTGATAGAGATGTAGACAGAAAAGAAAGAACATCGATGTGTTCTCTTGAGATCAAAGGATTGTAATTTAATGTAATTTAAGATTTGTAGGTATGTCTCAGAACATGATTTAAAATTCTGGACTTGTACTTCTTATGATTGTTGGCCCTCAACAGAGCCTGAGAATGTAACATCAAAAAAATGTATTTCTGTTTTTGCTGAAGGATTTTAATTTTGTATTTGAATTTCTGTGTCTATAAAATATAGAATAGCTAGCAGTCAAAGGGTCAGATAGAAACTACACATCCGTGCATGGATAAATTAATGCTCTCACTAACTGCAATGTCTTAGTGTTACTGAAGGCAAAAGTCAGGTTTTAAAAGATTCTTAACTTTACATAAAGAAGCATACAAAAATTTGTAAGAGAGGAGTTTAGGATATATCTTTCTTTATTCCTCTAGTACACACACAAAAACACACTGAAATAAATGCTTATTTTAAAATTTCACAAAATAGAAACTTATATAAATTGAAGTAATTTTAAATTATTTAGAATCAAAAGAAAGTTGTGTTGGCTAAACTTAAGGAAGAATTTGAATACTTAAATGTAATTGATAGATCCAGTATCCTAATATCTATAAGAGTTAGATCTCTGCTGCAATGTAGTACCTGTAAGAACCAAATCAAACCAAACCCAGACTAAACAAACTGGAAAACAAAAGCACATGCAAAAAAAAATTTAAAACTGACAATGATATTTGAAGAAATTTTTTTAAATGTAAAAATAATTATAGTAATAGAATTTCCTTTCACTTTGTTAAAAGAGATCATAAATCATCTATATATTTCATTTGTCACATGTATTATTGAAGGGCTTCATCACTAATACAGAGATACGTTGAAGATAGTTTATTTTACATTTAATATTATCTATTGTTATTTTATCTTCATGACGTCAACCCAATGCAGTATAAGTCAATAAATGAAAAAGCTGAAGCCCAAAATATTTTCAGGACTCTTACACTTAAAGGTAGCATATTCAAAGACTGGTTATATAAAAAGGGAATGTTTTACACGACTAAAAGTCCAAAAGTAGATCTGGCTCAGGCATGGCTGAATCCCAGGTTTCAAGTTGTAATAATCAGCATTTAGTCCTGTTCTCTCAGTTTTCCAGCTCTGTTTTCCTCTGTGGTGAATACATTCTCAGGAAGGCCCTTTCTTTGATGGGACAAAATGGCTGCCAGTAGCTGCAGTTTATTCTGTTCTATTGCCTTGGCAACCCCACGGGCAAGGAGCATGCCACTTTTCTTTCAATTACAATAAAAATCCTGGATTTGAGTCTGAATGCACAATTTTCTAGCTTGGGACATTTGTCCATGGGACTAATTATGAAACTAATTATGGCCACATGGCCACTTCTAGAGGGGAGGGTACAACCACTCACATCACATGGACTGAGAATGGGGCGAGCAGCTCCCCGAGGAATATCAGGATACCAGCAGCACGCCAGAAATGAGCTAAGTAATTTAATCAAGTCACATGTCTACATACTTCCCTAATAAACTACTAAACAAGAAATCTTTATGTATTCTAACTTCCTTCTCCTACCACTAAATCCACACCACACATATGCCAATACTTCAGATTCCCAAAGGAGTTCATACTATTCAGAAACCTTAATAAGAAGAAGGATTTTTTGCTGAAACTAATATGTATAATGAGACTGTGTCTCAAAGTCTATGTTTCGGATGTCTGGGGAAATCTCTCTGATATAAATTTGAAGCGTCTCTTGAGTTTCACTCTGAGTTTTTACGCTGTCATATAACTGAAAGTATCACAGAAAAAGAGCCTTGGGTTTAATTTTTTTTTAAATGGTGGACAAAGCATACATTTTTTAGGTTTTTAGGTAACAATTCATGCTTCCATTACAACCTTCAGATACTCTAAATCCTAGATAACCCTTGGGATTTTTAAAATTTGTTTTTGTTTTTCTTTTTATCTTAAATGTTTAGCTATCCTAATGGATAAATGGTATATCTCATTGTTATTTTAATTTGTATTTCCCTAATAACTATTGAAGTTGAGCAACTTTTCATACGCTCTTGGTCATTTGCATATTCCTTCTTGTGAAGTACTGGTTCAAGATTCTATCCTTTTTGTCTTTCTTTTTTTTATTGGTTTATAGTAATTTTTTACATATTTTGGATAGAAGTCTTTTGGCAGGTGATAGAAAGGATATATGTATAGTCATACACAGCTACATAGATAAAACAAATCTCTTCTCCCGTTCTCTGATTTGCTATTTTACTTCTTAATAATACCTGTAATGAATAGTTCTTAACTTTAAAGCAATACAGATTTTAATTTAGTTGTTAGTGCTTTTTGTGCCATGTATAAGAAATCTCTACCCACCCCAATGTCATGAAGAAATTACTCTATATTTTTTTCTAGAGGCTTTATTATTAAACCTTTCACATTTATGTCTGTGATCCATCTGGAATTGGTTTTGTGTATGGTGTAATGTAGGGATCAAGATTCAAATTTTACCAATGGATATTCATTTGCTCTATTAATGTTTATTGAAAAAACTGTACTTTCCACAATATATTTCAGTGGCAGTTTTGTAATAAATTGGGTGACCACATTTATGTTTTTAAGACTAAATCTGCTCTGATTTTCTATTTTTGTGACAGTGTAACATCGTCCGAATATCTTTGTTTATAAATCTCTTGATATCTAGTAGTATAATTCCTCAACTTCATTCTTTGTCTTGGCTAATATTGGTTCTTTATATTTTTATATAAATTTCAAAAAAATATTATCAATTTAAAAAATACTTGGAATTATGATTGGCATTGCATTGAATATATAATTAATTAGTGGACAACTGATATCTTTACAATATTGAGCCTTTCATGAACAAGGTATATACTTCCCTTTATTTTGATTTTGAATATTTTCCTCAATCATATGTTCTAGTTTGTGCAAATGTGTGTGTACATGCACATAGGTACAGGTTCTGTACATTTTTCATAATTTTTATGCATAGTTTTTTGGGGTTTTGATGTTATGTAAACAATATCATTTTGATTTTCATTTTTTGTTGCTAATATATAGAAATAAAAATTTTGAAATATACTATACACATGTTAGCAAAAAGAAAGCTAGTTTACGTACACCAAATTTCAGACTAAATAGATTTTAAACAAAAAGTATTACTATTACAGGAGATAATGACATTTCAGAAAAATAAACTATTGTAGACAATATATAAGTACAAAATTTTTATGCAGCTAATCACATAACCATACATTATTTAGGCACAAAGGCAGAATTCAAAGGATAAACAGGAAATTCCACAATCTTAGTTTGAAATTTTAACTATTCTTTCTCAATAACTGATTGAACCAAAAGAAAAAAAAAATCGGTGGAGCATAGCAGATTTGAACATGATTATAAAACTGGAAATAATTAACATATATACAACTCTGTACATCTGAAGAATACAACTTCTTTCCATATGATAGTGAAGCATTTATAAATTGAACATATGCTAGGCCATAGAACAAAAGTTACTGCATTTAAAAAGATTAACATCTTTCAGATTATCTTTTTTAACTATAGTGGAATTATACTAGTGATTAATAGCAAAAAAGTGACTAAAATTTTCCTAAATATTTTAAAAATAAGAAATAGATTATTAAATAACATATGTAATAAAAGAAATGAAAACAAATTAGAAAGCATGTTTGAGTTGAATGATATAGCTAAGCTGTGCTTAGAAGGAAATAATTTTTAAATGCATATATTAGAAAATAGAAAATGGAGAAAAATCAAATTAAATTCACAATATGTAGAAAAACATAATAAAACAAAAGCTAAAATCAATGAAATAGAAGATAGCACTGTACTTGAGAAAATAAACAGGCCAAAGGTGGTTCTTTAAAAATAGTGAGTAAGATTGATAACCTCTAGCAAAAATGATCAAGAAAAATGAAAAAGAGAGAAGGCACATATTTTAATGAAAGGAATATAAAAAGGGATATAGCTATAAATATTATGATATTAAAAAGAAAATAAAAGTTATGAAAAAAATTTAAAAATTCAATTTTTAGAGTAAATAGACAAATTCTTTGAAAAACCGAATTTGTAGTATAGAAAGATACACAAGGAAAAATAAATAATATGTATAATACTATAACTATCAATTGTCCTTAAGTATAATTTAAGAAAGAGAGAAAGGAAGAAAGGAAAGAAGGAAGAAAGCAAAAAAGGAAGACTCTTGCAATGGCTTCATTAGTACATATATTTAAACATTTATTGAAAATAATACCATTCTGATGCAAACTATTCTAGAGAATGGAAAAGGTAAAAAACTCACTTTGAGAACATTAAAACCTGACATCATAATAGGCAAGGACATTAGAAGGCAAAAAAGAAAAGAGGAAAGAAGGAAGGAAGGAAGGAAGGAAGGAAGGAAGGAAGGAAGGAAGGAAGGAAGGAAGGAAGGAAGGAAGGAAGGAAGGAAAGAAGGAAGGAAGGAAGGAAGGAAGGAAGGAAGGAAGGAAGGAAGGAAGGAAAGAAGGAAGGAAGGAAGGAAAGAAGGAAGGAAGAAGGAAGGAAGGAAAGAAGGAAGGAAGAAGGAAGGAAAGAAAGAAGGGAGGGAGGGAGGAAAGAAGGGAAGGAGGGAGGGAAGGAGGAAGGAAGGAAGGAAGGAAGGAAGGCAGGCAGGCAGGCAGGCAGGCAGGGGAGGGGAGGAAGGAATAAAACAAAGAGAAACACAGGCCAGTGTCTCATGAACATGGAGGGATCAATTTTAGACAAGGTGTCAACAAATCTACTCCAATGCTGTATAAGAAGAATTTTAGTTCGTGACTAAGTGGAGTTTTATTCTAGGGATACAGGACTGGTTTAATATTACAAAATTAATTGATATATGTAAAATGCTTTACAATCATAGAACAAAGGGGGAAAAATACAGTTATCTCCGTGGATGCAGAAAATTCATTTGGTAAAAACTTACTTCTCTTTAATGATAGAAATTATTAGCAAACTAGTAACAGAATAGAACTTCTCTAATATAAAGGGTATCTAAAATAAAAACTTACAGCCAACACCATGCTTAATTGTAAAATATTGCAAGATTTCCCTTGGAGTCAAAAACAAGAAAAGAAATCCTAAATCCTACTTGCCACTATTTTTTGCACAATACTGTTCTGGAGATTCCATCCAAAGCAGTGAGGCAAGTAAAAGACATAAACTACATGAAGCTTAAAAAGGAAGAAATAGAAATCTCATATTTGCAGACTGGCATAGCTGCCTACATAGAGTATATAAAAAACTCATTAAAACATTAAAATTTAGCTAGATCACAAAGTCAAATGTCATTAGAAAAATTACTTTTATTTGTATATACGATACTAAACAATAATTAGAAATTCGATTGAAAGCACAGGTTGTTTTCTCCTGATTTGTTCTAGAGCTCCAGTTTTTACCATCATAGTACTGTTAAATCATCAAATGCCCAAAGTGACAGCAGTTTTCTTCTCTTTAGCATTCTCAGAGGGGTCCTAGATGCTCCCCTTAGTTCCCTGTTGTCTACAAACAATGTTCTTTCATTTCCTTTTTAATTTTTTTTCTTTTTATCCAGCTTCTAGAGTTATTCTCATCAGAAGGTCTTGGGGGATACAAGCCACTCGTTTATAGCTTGAAATGGAAGTCTGTATACTTTTTTTACTCCTACCATTATTATTAATAAACTCTCTTTAAATTTTATTTATAAAATTTTATCTTCAACTGCAATTAAGCCAAAATTACCTTGAATAAAAATTTTTCCTAAGTCTTTGATGTTTTTGAGACCTAATTTTATTTATCACAGATTTTTTATATAATTTTCTTGATATGTATTAGGGCAGGAAAACCATCTGTCTCTGTATTTGTTTTATACCCTGGCATAGAATCTGATGCACTTTCTCAATAAATGTTTCTGAAAAAAGTTGCCTTATTTTATTGATTCTAAAGTGCATTTTTAGCTTTCATTTTGATATCTCTAAAATCAAGACGTGTTTGAAAATCAATGCTCTCTTGTAATACCTGTCAGGCAAGTAGCTTCTGGCATCGTCAAGAAAGTACCAATATGAAAACACCTTGAAATATATTAAACATGATAATCATTGTATATTTGAAAACAAAGTGCTTAGTCTTATTATTCAAAGGTTGGCTAATTAAACGTTTGAATATTCTACAATGACTTAACCAATTATCTTTGAGAAAAAAGTGGGGCATACTGTTTTCTATTATCAAAGTCTGAAAATTATCTTACTGATATTGTTTTTTTATTTAAATTCTGTTTCTTCTTGCTACAAACCTGTATTAAAATTAAATATGAATTTATTTAGAAATATTTATGGATGAGATATAATCATCTTTACTGCAGTCTTTAACAATTTTCTATGTATAAACAAAACTTTCTTTTATCTGTTCATTAATTATTTTTGCAGATGATGATATTATCATAGAATACTTGTTTATATGTAACCAGATTTTCCTAAGGAGTTTGATCAGCATTAAAAAATCATTATGTGTTTTCAAAATAAGTACAAAAAAATTCAGTTGAGCTCAATCTGTCTTGGGAGTTGTATCAAAAAGGAAAAGAAATATTCCCATGCAATTGTGTGTCTGTTTATGTATGAATGCATGTATATTTATAAAGACACGTAGTGGCTACCATTTATTGGGCATTTACTATGTGTTAGGAGCTGAGCTAAGTGTTTTATGGCAATTTTCATTTGATCATTATAGTAACTATGAGGCATTGTATTATTATTCTATGAGAGAGAAACCATAGAATAAATTAGCCTGTCTACCTCCAAAGAATGGATTCATCACCACTGTGTTATTGCCTTTGCTTGTGTATGAAACATTTAAAATAATTAACACTATAGTAGCAACATCTTCAAACAATGGCCATCAGAAAATCTGGGAGAAAAGTGAATCTCTTATATCCACATGAGCAAAATGTAGCAATGAAGTAGTGAGTCAAGAATAGGACAAACAAGGGTTAAAGCAATGCCAGTGTATGTCCAGAGAGGCAGGAGGAATGAGAGAAGGCTCCTGGAAGATAAAGTGTTTGAGCTGGGTCTGGAAGAGATATTTCAATAGGCTGCAGAGAGAAAAGAGACATGTAGGCAAGGTTAATAGCACAAATAAAGGCTCAGATGTAGGAATGATCAAGTGTATTCAAGTCATTGTGAATGTTTCATGTTTAAAAGTCCAGTGAGTAATACCACCTTCTTGTCTACCATGTTCTAAAACAATAGAAAAATAAAACAAACAAGTGGAAAATGATCAAAGTATTACCTTTATTATTGATAAAGCTGATATTGAAAAATTTTGCATGCTCTTTGTAATCCTAAACCCCAAAACTACAATTACTCACCCAACATAGTTAGAGTTACCCCCACAAGGAAGAACAGAGTAGAACAGCCATGCCCTCTAGAGAGCCGCTACCAAGAGAAGGAGGGACAGGAAGGAGTATGGCAATGCTTGTCAGGTTTTTTCCTTCCCATCTAAGTGATTCAGCCTTCCCCTAGGTGAAGGTGAAGGGCATGGAGAGGCTGGTGGTGTTATTCTAATGCAGCTCTATCACAGGGAAGGAACATGAGGAGTGCAGACAAAACATCCCTCCACCTTGGCCAAACTTGAAAATCTATACCCCAAATCTCGACCATTGGCTATTTTCTTAATTTACTACATGACACACAATGCTAGAGATCCAGTCCTTTATTCTCAGCTCCTCTTAAATACTCAGTTGAAATATTTCTCTGCAAAATGGCTCAAGAGATCTCCTAAGTCTCTAGGAAAGGCATTACTTAAAAGAGCAGTCTTGAAATACCTAAGAGGGACTGTTCTCTATTATTTTAGGAATGAAGAGATGTGTGTGTGTGTATTTTCACCTAAACATATGAAAAACTGTATGGAAGAAAAAGTTTCTGAACCTAAATTATGCTATCTTTTTGACCATGCCTCATTTGTGTTCAGTAGTTCGAATAATTAAGTCTGAAAAAATAAAACCTTGGGACAAATATGCTGTATCCTGAGATAACAGAAACTTTCACTTTCTGTAAGAGAAACAACTAGAGGAATCTATTAACTGTATTTTCTTGTCTCTTAATTTCCAGAATTTATTTGTTTCCTATTGAATCCTTAGGCAAACTCTATTAGGTACTGGTGTCCTTTTAAATATTCATTGCTACTTGTTGTCTCCTCATTGATCCATTCTGTTGTCAGTGTCTGTTTTTAAAAAACATCTTAAAATTTTATCATGAAATATGACATAATCAAAGAATGTCTGGGTTCTGGTGACTAAGGTGTTTTCCACCCTGCCTGTGGGTGGTGTAGGCATTGTGGAGGCCTCACTGCAAATATAGGTAGCAGCTTCACTGTAAGGGCTGATGCATAAGGTTTCTTGAGGTCCTGTGCACCATTGTGGAGAGTTAGGATTCCCATATTTTCAAACACTCCTTATTAATGCTACAAAGTTCTTCAGACAAGAGGATGCCTGGATGGTCCAAGGAATAGCAAGAAGGTCAGTTTGGTTGAGAGTAGGCATCAAACAGAAGGAAATTGTAGAGAAATCAATATGGTGGTTTTGTCAAATGAATGTGATGAATGACAATAGCGTTGAGAGAGTGTTTGTAATGACCAACCCAAATAATTTACACAGAATAAAGAGGGAGAGGACACCAGGGAAATAAGGGAGATAAAAAAAAAATCAGAATCAATGGACTGCAGTTTCCTATAAAGTAAAATGATTTTGGAGGACAGAATATGAGAGGGAGTAAATTAGAAACAAATGAGAGAGATTTGCCCCATAGTAAGATTCATAAAATAGATATTATGGAAAAGTTGCAGTTATTAATTTAAAAAAGTAAAAGTATTAGGTATGCCATTAAAGTGAATGAAGGAAATAGTGTTGAAGTCAACATCACTGAACAATCAGACTAGAGGAATTCAAGGAATGTAGATGGCAGAGTTTTATAGATCACACAGTGATCTTTTAAAACTCTAACACTTAATGCAAAGGAGGTATTAGAGTGTGTGATAGTGAGCCAAGAGCTAATATCTTTAAGACATAAGAGAGTAATGACTTATTATACTAAAATTAGACATGGTAGTTTCAAGGAAGCTAGTGTTAGTGTGGCTGTTGTGGGTGTGACTGAAAAGGTGGTGTCTGTGGTCCCATCTGCACCCTATGGATGATAGAAGGCATTCTAGAGGATCGGATGTTTACCCCAGTGCACAATCCAGTCTCCCACCCCAGTGGCTCCCTGATGAATAGAAAGGCCTATGGAAGTCACTGTCTTAGAATATTATGTAGGCTCACTCTGGATCTCTGTTGTGGGAAGATGAGATTATATGAAATATGAGACTCCATTTGACACCTTTAGGTAGAGTTGAAACTTTTGGGAAAGGTAGATATTATCCTACCATGAGATTTACCTATGAATCTCTGACATGGTGGTAGATGGCCTAAGAAATGCTTCACATTGTTCTCAGGACAAGTTCCCAATACATGACATACGTGAAACTTAATACGTACTTACTTCCCCAAGCTCATCTTTCTCTACCTCCCCCTTCGCCTAATCCTAGCACTTAACATTATAGACTTAAGAATTGTTTGTTCTTTACCAGATATATCAGGCTGTCACATCCCCCAGGGACTTCTGATTTATTGTTTCCTTTGTACAGAATGTTCTTCCTACATTCTTCACTTGACAACAACTATTTGTACTTTATCATTCATTTGAAAGGCAACAACTTTTGAGAATATGTTTGCTTTCCCATTTCTTATTTTCCTCTTTCATGGCACTTACAATAATGCTTTGAATTGCCTGGTTACCTGAAATATCTAATTGCACACAAATGACATTTTTTAAGCTGGGACTTTCTTGTTTACTCTGCATCTCTAGTTCATACCAATGGGAATGGTGTTTTTTTTTTTTTCCCCTATTTCAAAATATTAAGGGGGCACAAATGATTTTGTTACTTGGATACCTTGTATAATGCTTAGGTCAGGGTTTTTAATGTGCCCATCCACAGAATAGTGTTCATTGTACCCCATAGATAAGTTTTTACCCCTTACTGCCTCCTACTGTCCCCTCTTTTTGTTTTCCAATGACCTTTACATCTCATGTGTGCTGTGTGTACCATTGTTTAGCTCTCAATTATTAGAAAGTACTTGAGGTGTTTGTTTTTCCATTCCTGAGATACTTTACTTAGGATAATGGTCTCCAGTTCCACCCAAGTGGCTACAAAAGACATTATTTTATTCCTTTTTATAGGTGAATATTACTCCTTTATATCTATATCTATCTATATCTATATTTATATCCATATAGACAGATATCACATTTCTTAATCTACTCAGGAATCAATGGGTACTTAGGTTGGTTCCACATTTTTGCATTTGTGAATTGTGATGTGATAAACATTCAAGTACAGGTGTCTTTTTGATAAAATAGCTTTTTTTCCTTTGGGTAGATGATACCCAGTAGTGGGATTGCTAGATCAAATGGTAAGTCTGCATTTATTTCTTTGAGGAATCTCTATACTGTTTTTCATAGAGGCTGTACTAATTTGCAATCCCACCAACAGCGTATAAGCATTCCTTTAGCTCTATCTCTACACCAGCATCTATTATTTTTGACTTTTTATTAATAGGCATTCTGACAGGGATAAGGTGGTATCACATTGTGGTTTTAATTTGCGTTTCCCTGATGATTAGTGATCTTCAGCTTTTTTTCATATGTTTGTTGGCTATTTGTCTGTCTTCTTTTGAAAACCTTCTGTTCATGTCTTTTGTACACTTTTTAATGGTGTTGTTTGTTTTTTTCTTGCTGATTTGTTTTCGTTCTTTGTAGATTCTGGATATTAGCCCTTTATCAGATATATAGTTAGTGAAAATTTTATCCCATTCTATAGGTTGTTTATTTACTCTGTTGATTATTTCCTTTGCTTTGCAAATCTTTTTTGTTTAATTAAGTCCAATTTATTTAGTTTTGTTTTTGCTGTGCTTGCCTTTGGGGTCTTAGTCACAAATTCTTTGCTAGGCCAACATCTAGGAGAGTCTTTTCTACATTTTTGTCTAGAATTGTTATGGTTTCATAACTTATATTTAAGTCTTTTATCCATCTGGAATTAGCTTTTGTATATGGTGAGAGATAGGGACCCTGTTTCATTATTCTGTATGTGGCTACCCAGTTTTCCCAGCATCATTTATTGAATATGGCTTCTTTTCCCCAGTATGTGCTGTTGTTTGCTTTGTCCAAGATCAGTTGGTTGTAGGTAGATGTTTTATTTCTGGGTTCTCTACTTTTGTTTCATCGGTCTATGCCTCTACTTTTATACCAGTATCATGCTGTTTTGGTTACTATAGCTTTGTAGCATAATTTGAAGTCAGGTAATGTGATGCCTCCAGATTTGTTTTGTGTTTGTTTGTTTGGTTTTGTTTTTGTTATTAATAAAATTTCTTTGGCTCTTTTTTGGACCCAAATGAAGAGTAGAATTATTTTTTCTAGATCTGTGAAATATGATGTTGGTATTTTGATGAGGATTGCATTGAATTTGTAAATCACTCTGGGCAATGTGGACATTTAAATGATGTTGATTCTACCAATGCATGAACATGGAATGTTCTTCCATTTGTTTGTGTCATCTGTGATTTCTTTCATCAATGTTTTGTAGTTTCCTTTCTAGAGCTCTTTCACCCCCTTGGATAAGTATATTCCTAAGTATTTTATTTTCTTTGTAGCTATTGTAAATGGTATTAAGTTCTTGATTTGACTCTCAACTTGATTGTTATTAATGTATAATGAGACTGGTTTGTAGCAGGTGATCAAGAAACATTGGTTGTTATAAGCCCATTTAATTTCCAGTAGTAATTGATCATCCAGAACTTTTTAAAATGCACAATTGCAAAATTCCAGAGGTAATTTCCAAGCACCATTGCCTCTGCAAACCTGCTATCATTAGAATTCAACAGTGGCACTCTTAAGAAATGAAAAAAAAGAAAAAAAGAAAAAAATTGAGTATAGACATTTTAGTAATAAAGATTAGGAGAGCAGGATTGTGTGAAACTCATGATTCTTGTTAACATTTCTTTTTAGCAAAGTTATCAAATCTCTGCACACTGGCAAAC
The DNA here is from genome assembly GCF_020740605.2 of Lemur catta. Lineage (NCBI taxonomy): Eukaryota > Metazoa > Chordata > Mammalia > Primates > Lemuridae > Lemur > Lemur catta. The sequence goes on along the minus strand of NC_059132.1, from coordinate 21,636,636 downwards.
CTATGTGTTTTGGATATGAACATAATTTTTACATCAAAATTATCTCTTCATTATTGGTTGTACTTTAGATGTTTGGGGTCAACAGATTGTCCCCCCAAATTAAAACTAATCTAGAAAGAAAATTAAGAATATTCTAGGTTCATATTGGGCTTTTAGTCTGTTTTCTTCATCTAATCACCTATATGATATGCTTTAGGGTATGAATAAACCTAAGATTTTGGTAAAATTATAAAACTGAGAGTAACTTTATTTATCATGCAATTCAACCATCACTGAGGTTTGGTCTTAAGGGTGGATTAGAGAGTCAGCCTTCTTACTGTGTGGTTCTTGGTACTCTGGATATGATTCTATCCTCCTACCTACCATGATGCCAGAACTCCACTATTAAAGACCATGTTCACTGTGTTCAAAGCATTATGTTTACAGAAATCTTCAATAAAATACAAATGCCTATGAAAAGCAGTCATTAGACACCTAGTCTATCATATTTTCTTTCTACCAGATCAGCAAGGAGGAGGGAATGGGGCACAGAATAAGTTGGGTGTAGACATGAAGAAACTGACATTGCAAGGAATTAAGTATTAATAACTTAAAGTTATACACTTAGTAAGAACAATAGGCAGGGTATAAATCCAGGTTTGACATCAAAGCCACACTGACATGGTGAGAGCACAGAGTGTCGCTCAGTGTAAACTGGTTTGGCAGATGCCCTGTGTAAAGTTAGGGAGGAGGTAGAAAACAAATCTTTCGTTGCATGATACTGAGAGCACTGAGAGACCATTTCTCAGAGAAATGGAAAACATGAATATATAAATTCAGTATTTATTGTGCTTTCACTTAGACCCCCAAATTAACCAGAAAAAGGAAAAATGCTCTTTTCTTGTAACTGCTGGTCTCAGTTTCTGAATGCCCTTCCTTGTCTGGGGATCACAGAAGGTGGCTACGTGCCAAGCCAAGCATCTCTTCTGCTTAAGTTTTCCCAAGTTCTCTTTCCTGGCTGAGATACAGTGAGGATCTGTATTGATTTCGGCTTAGATTCTCATCTGAGTCATTCAACCCGCATTCAGCAAGTGGCGTTTGTTCATTGCTGGAGGCAGAGAGACACTGTCACTCTCTCCCTGGAGGACAGTTGACTAAGTGTGGTAAGACTGTTTGCTGGCATTCCTTCCCTTGTCTGGGTTTGTTTTACATAAAAACATGTCACAGCTCTTCAAGGAACAATGCTAGAAATTGCCCTGGCTTCCCTTCTCCTGACACCTAGGAGCAAAACATACGCACTTGAAAAATGCTGTTGCTCCAAACAGAGCTCTCAGCAGGCAGATCAATTTCTCTCGTGCCAAGCTCCTCCTGCTTCTTTCCTCTCCTTCATCTGCCACATCCCCACATGGTAACCTCTGACAGAGGAGCACTAATTCTATAATACCAATGATGAGGGAGCAGGATGGGAAGCAAGAGTCTTCAGTTTCTGCATTTCTAAGATGAAACAATTGAAAAAGTTGATATCTAAAATTGCATATTTCTGTGGTTATGGTCACTGTGTTGTTATTTCAGTAGCATGGTCCAAAATATTGGTGCAATCTTTTTAATGCAAAGCCATTATGAGAAAATTTCATATTAAGAATCAAGCAACTGAAAGTGTATGTCCCAGATCTGGTACTAACTAATTGTGTGAGCCTGGGTGTATAATTTCAACTTTCTGAGCTTTAGTTATAGCTGGATTAGATGATCTTTGATATTCTTTCTCACCACAAATAGTCTAAGTTGTATGATTTCTCTTTTCCAATTGGTGTGTCTTTTATTTACTATTAAACAAATTATTCTAGAACTAAAAAAAAGGCGGGGAGTCTGTTTACATTCTATTCTTTATTGATTAGTACCTTTTTTCAACAAGAATCATAGCCAAGCTAGCACAGGAGAGCAAGAAAGTTTATGGGGAATGTTTATGTCACCAAAATTTTCTTTGCCTTTCTACAAAAGATGAGCTACATGTAAGCTTGGTTAATTTCACATTAGGTTAGGTTATCCACAAAAGCTGATACATAGCAAACAAGAAAAAAAAAAGAGATTTTCTCCTTTTTTTAGAATGCAAGTCTTAAAACATTACTAAGAGCATCTTTCCTGCTATGAACAAGATCAAAGACAATAATACTTAACTCGAAGCAAGTATTTTCCATTCTATAATTCTTATAGCTATCAAACCAGTTTTCACAGATTATTTTCATGACTACTTTTTTTTAACCAATAAATTCTATATGTTGTTAAGGAATTGGTCAAGTTAAGAAATTATACATTAACGTGAATAAATTCTACAAAGTACACATCCTATAGAAACTACTTGAAAAGAAGAGTGAGATTTTTTTTTTTTTTTTATTGTAGGGAAGGCTATAGTGGGGAAGAAAGGGACTTTATGATTTAAATACCAGATTCCAAGTAGGCTATAAATTTATTACTCAAATTATCCTTGAGAAACTTCTGATTAACTGGCTGAGAAGTTGTTGCCTCACTGCTAAGAGAACAGTAGCAGCTTAGCAATAATGTATCTCTTTAAAATTAAAGATTATTATTTTCTTCCTTCTTATTCTTTGCAAATCATTAAAGCAAGGATTGGTTTACTCTGAAGTTTATTCAGGAACTCAAATATGGGAAAGGAGAGAGAAAAATCTATTAAATCTTGAATGCATAAACCACTGTTCAATTTGACAACTCATAGTTATTTAAATGACAGTATTGATGAAAATAAAAAAGCACTCAGGGGTGAATTGAGTGACTTGGCTTTGAGTGCAGGTTCTGTGGTGTGAACCTTTGGCAAGCTCCTGTACCTCTCAGGGATCCACTTTCTCACTTGTCAAATGAAGCAAGTGGCCTGGTCTCTAAATTACCATTCAGCTCTGACACTATGGGATCAAATGCAAATTCTGACTCAGCAATGAAAACACTAAAATCTGCCTGTGTAATGAGGCCAGAGACAGTTTCGGTTTTGGTGAACAGAACATTATGCTATAGCTCTTGATGCTGATTAGACATGCAATACCACCTGTGAAAATAAAGCAAGCACCAACTCAAAAAGAATGGATTTGGAGAGCCTTTGATAATCACCCACGTCAATTCTGTGATAGAAGCCAGATACGGGGCAGATGCCTGTGTACCTTGGCTCGCATGATCCTTCTCTAGAGCAACTGCTCTCAGGGGTCTATTCTGGTCAAGAATGCAATCAAAATCTGCCCTGTGGACAGAAAATGCTTGACTCCAACCTCCTGCTCTAATCTGTTCTTTATAAAATGAAAGAGACTCAACACCCCATATGGCAAACAGGGTGATGCTAGGATTCAATCTTTGACATGTAAATTGAAAACCAAGACAACCTTGTGTTCTGAATTCCAAATATAATCAGAAAATACATGTGGTTGCATGCTTTTCCAAAAGCATTCACATTATGTTACTAAAATGACGCAATCAAGTCACATGGATAGAAGGAGGCAACTGTGCCTGACAGTGGAATAGTGGAGGAATAGATGTCATCTCATCAGCCACCAGGTGAACTCTTCAGTCTACAGAGAGTCTCACATAGCACACAAAGCCTGCCACCCTCTGCTAGGGAGCCTTCTTATATCATGCCTGGGCCGTGGCCTTCTCAGGATGGATGTTTTACTCTCTTGTCTTTGACCCCAAGTGGGCTTTACAATGCAAGAGAAGAGGTCCTTCTGTCAAAACTGGGAAAGGAAGGAATGGGACTAAGTGTTTGACTTTCTGACAGGTGCAGAAAAATGTAAAGATATTTATTGTAAACACAAACCAAAATGAATAGCTCTGATATACAACTAGATTCTCATGATCATATGATCCTATGCGTTATGTGAAAACATTAGGAAAATGAAAAAAAAATAATAATGATAATAACATTCAGAAACATTTGTTATGCACATACTATCTCTCAGTCCCTGTTCTAAACACATCACAGTAATCATTTTATTTAATCCTTGTCACAACTCTATGAAGTGAGGTTGACTATTTTTCCATGTGAAAAAGCAGAAACAAGAGACAACCTGTCAAGGTTATAGAGCAAACGAATGTCAAACTAATAAATAGCTGTTTTTTTTATTTTTCAACAAATGTCTTATTTTTTCCTTTTCTAAAAAGTAAATATCAGAACTCCCATTGGTGAAATTTGACTTATGTTTCAAATATGTAGATTTAAATAAAAACACTACTAATAATTTTTAAATACCCAAATCAGATTCAACATTTTACAAGGGTTTTCACTGATCCATTATCTAATTGAATTTGTTATATTTTATAGAGAAGAAAAAAAGAAAACCAGAGAAGAGAAGGGATTTTACCCAAGATCACACATCATGACCATAGTTAGGCAGGGATTAGAACCCAGGTCTGCTGACTTTGGATCCAGTGCCTTTCCCACCAAAACACAAAGTTCCCATATCCAAACAAGTTGAGCTACTTACAACCAACTCTATATAGTATGGTAAAATTTACAAAGGTTTTAAAATAAATGTTAGCAATGATTTTTAACAGATATCTTTAAAATATACTTAAATATTACAAAATGAAAAACATCCTGGGTGAAATAATTCCATGCTGGGGAGGTAGTTTAAAAGTGAGTACTTGTAATAAAGAGCAAGTAAGGTCAAGTTTTTAAACCTATAATTTCACAAAGTATCACCCGGAGTGATTTGACATCTTGGAGAACATTTTGTGATTTGACCTTTTGCAACCAGTGCTGGCAGTTGCCTGAATTTGAACATTCTTTTCTCGAGGTGCTTTCAAAGCCATTTTAGAAAGCTTGATATTCTAATAACATTAGGTTTCTCAACCTCTGTGCAGTCTTTTCTTTAAGAAAATGTCAGTGCTTGGGTTAGATTAATCAAGTCCAGTTTCAAATGCAAAGTTATTCCAGGCTCATCGAAAGGGTGAAAATGACAAGGAAAATAAAACATTTCTAATATATGCTTATCTCTCCAGAAGAGGTTTCTGGGTTTTGGATTATATTCGTTAATAACATTTCTCTTTTTGCCTCCTGATTTTGGAACCATTTGTGAGATACAGTCACAAGTTAGATAGATAGATTTCAAATATCATCTTCCTTGCTGGTGATATTGGTTTGTAGAATCAGTTTTTAATTGCAACTGGGATCCTTACTATTTCTCCTCCAAGTCTACTCTTTGGTATTACTCAACCAAAGGGAGAGGTGGTTGTCTAAGACCCATACACTTGTTTAGAATAGCTGCCTGAGACCCATTGCGTACCTACAGTAGGCATAAAGGAGATCACTAGGTCTACCTCTAAACATTACTCCATGCCTTGACTCAAGAGAGTTTACCAAATAAACAAGGAGAAGCAAGAAATTACTAGATCCATCCAATATGGAACCACCTAATCGGCCAAATGTCTCAATTTCACCAACAGATAACACAAAATGAATGACATGGGAGGAGGAAGAATCAAATCTTTTCTTTCCAATACTTCTAAATGGGTGACTATTCCTTTACAACAGATCACGGAAAAATAAGGGAAAATGAAGGAAATCATCAACCCCTAAAGGAGAATGTGTCCCATAGCAAGTCCTGCTGGATATTTGTATTTTATGCTACAGAAAGTGTTCTCCGTAAACCTACTTCTATGATTATATAGGTGAAAAATGCTAAGTTAAAGCAGATATCTTCCTAGAGTGCAGAAGCACATCCCTGCTAATGTGTGTGGTGAACCTCCAGTGATGTAGTATGCTGTGTCACAAAATCAAATGTCCCTGGTTGAAGAAGTTATTATTTTTAGTATATTATGGAACCAATGCTCAATGAAACATATTTTTAGAGATATTGCTTTAAGAGTACTCCCAACTAATCTCTTTATCTTTCTTTTCTACTGTTTTCTGTTCCTTTTTTTTTTTCTTCTTTTTTAATATTTTAATTTCTGGTGGCTCTCAAACATTGGCAGAAATATTAAACAATAAATGAAATAAACTATGAGCTGAAAAAAGAACAAAAATTGTAATAATTTATAAAGAGTAAAAAGTATTTATAAAGACTAAATTTATATAAAGATTTACAAAGAATAAAATAATGCTTATTTTTCAAATTCACAAGGCAGCATCCATCTAATTATAATTTGAACCATATGTCATGATTCAAATGCCCTCCACTATTTGTGCTGACCTTCTCAACTTATTGCATCTGTTATCTTATTAGAATTAGTGGAAAATCGTAGGTAAACCATGGATTTAGGGTCGCAACTTGGTTAGATGCCTACTCCAATATTAGCAGATAGAAGAAAATTACCACAAATTTGAAACCTTTGTATACTAATCAGTAATATTTAGTAAGAGTAAACCATAGGTTTTAGGTGACATTCAGAGTGCCTAGTAGTCTTTGGGACATAAAAAGGGATCAAAAGTGGCAGTAATTACAAAAAAAATTAATCATTGCAATAACTCCGTGAGGTTGCTATGGTGGATTTTGTCATTTCTATTTCACATGCAAGGAAACTGAAGCCTAGGTGGGTTAGTTAAAATAACTTCCTAATATCAAAAATTAGTTTCTGACTAATGTGGGACAAGAACTCAGTTCTTTGTATAGGTACTCTCCTGTTTTTACAAATTGATGGATACCAAACAGCTTTCTGGGAGAGCAAGCTTCTGTCTTCAGAGTAGATGGAACAAGTTGCTTCCCATGGCTAAAGACTCTGTTTTCCAGGACAGCCCTGTAGACCATATATTTTTCTATTGAGAAATCTTGTTTCTTTCCACACATCACAAATAGGATTTCTACTCATTTGCTATGTGAAATGCAGTCTCATCATTTCTACGTCAGAATGACAAAATATATTGATCCCTCCTCTGTGGCTCTGAGATTATGACTCTGATGAATCAATCATAATCTCTAACTCAAAGGAGCACAGAGTTCTTCTAAAACTTACCTAATTGTGCATGATTGACTACAAGTAAATGACTGCATCCTTTCTCAGGATTTCTCAGACCTTCGCTAATACCTCTGTAGATTCCAATTTCTTTATAAAGTCCAATTTTCTCATCAAAGTTAACAGAGATAACTATACATTTGTGTGTGCTGCTTATGGGTATCTCTCTTCTGAACTGCTAAATATATTCCCAGTGAACCACGACAGCTAAGAGTTAAAAATGAATTCACATTTTAGAATTTTTCCCGAAATGGGACTTCTGAAAGAGGTAAATGAGATCTTAATGTCACAATAATATTCTACACAAAGAGTAACTATACATGAAAGGATATTTTATTACCTTTGACTACCAAACCTTGTTGATGTGTAATTAGTCTGGTCTTCAGAGTCTGAGTTGAACAAAAGAGAGTGTAATTTTACTGACACAAATCTGTTAACTATACTAAGGTGGGAGTGTGTTAAAGGTTTTCATGGATACATTGATATTGGGATAAACAAGTACAAAATTGGCTGCTTTACTATTGCTCCTGAAGGTTGCAGGTAGCACTTTAACAAAGACTAAAAAACATACCACTCAACGGGAAAATTACCTACCAATGTTATAGAAGTTATTTTGTAAAAACGACTGTCCTTAGGAAGCTGTGTATTTATAAATTGTGCTTGAAAGATGACAAAAGACTTTCCCTACCATTAGCAAATGTGAGTCCCACAATAGCCTTAGTAGTTCATATGTTTATCTGTATTTTACTGGAAGAATTTAAATGGCTCACCCAGGTTCCTGTACCTTGTTATCATTACCACATGTACTTGAATCCTGGGATTAGATCTGCTATGCGAATTACTCAGCACTTATGTAAAACATGTTTTAATGTCTTGTCAGATGTTTGCAGGAGTAGACTTAATTATGCTGGGAAATTGCATTCCTTTTTGATGGATCAAAGTGGTGAATATATTCATTTGTATATGTAGTTTTAGATTTCTGACCTGGAGTTGTTATATTTATGTAGATCCCAAGGTGAATTCATTTGCCGCATTTTTAGAATTTGATGATGGACTCGGAATAATGAATTGCATTGCAAAAATCCACATCAGGCTAGGTAGGCATCCGTGGTGACTATTTTGAAGGGTGAGGAAGAGAAGCTATTGCACTAATAAAGAGAATCGTCTGTTAAAGGAGTCCAGAAAACTGAGATATTAGCAAATGCCTTACTGTGTGAACCTGGAGACAACCTCTGTACTCTGGAGGCTTTGCAATTATTGAATGTCTTTTTATCTAAAGCTGTTCTCCAAGAGAAAAACTCTGCTATGGTCGTTGAATCGGAGAGGCTGGTATTCTGGACAAATAGGTTTCTAGCCTCCTAAAGGTAATATGTGCATTATATAAAGTTCAAGAACAAATGAAGGCCATTTTTCTCTTTGAGGTTGGGGACTGCAGTTATCCAAACCAGCAGAATGTTGGTTTGTGTTAACTGCATTCAACAATTTCTCAGCTTCCCACCGTTTTTCCCCTTTATCTCCTTTGTCTTAACCACAGATTCAGAATGAAGAAGATATTTTCTACAAAGTCAGTGTGGGTGTGGGAGGCAGGAGGCTTCAGCCTGCCCTTACTTACTAGCTCTGTTTCCTTGCATAAAGCAGCCTCCTTCTTTGATAGACCTCAATTGCTTACTCTTTAGGAGGATAGAATTGGTTGGTATAGATGAATTCTAATCCCGTAACTCTGATTCTCTTTTGAATGTTTAGCAATATTTCTTCTATGTTTATTATGGGTCAGAATAGTGTTTAATCGTATTACATAGATGACTCTATTTTGTAACAACTGACACTAATGGACCCTTTGCTATGTGTCAGGAATTGTACCAAACATGGTATATGCATGAACTTTTTTTATGGTCACAATAACCCTGCAAGGTGGATTCTGTTATTATTCCTACTTAGTAGATAAAGAAGTTGAGACTCATAGAGTTAAGGAAGTTGCCTGAAATCACACAACCAGTTAGTGACAGGACTAGGATTTCTGAACCCAGCTAGTCTAATATGACAGTCCTTACAGTCCCAGCTAATCTAATATGACAGTCCTTACAGTCCCGGCTAGTCTAATATGACAGTCCTTACAGTCCCAGCTAATCTTAATATGACAGTCCTTGCAGTGGGCACTATCACCTTCTAGCTCATGCACCCATTTTCCAGATGCTTAAGAGTTGGCTGCTGACAGCTAGCTACTTGCCCCTCTCCAGAGAATTGACTTTGGCCAAATTACAGCCATCTCAAGCAGGAGATTAAGACCATCCCACCTCAGCCTACAGGAACAAATGTCTGCTCTGCTTCTAAGGAACCTGACCTGAAGCAGCCCCTGTTCTTCACTACAATTCCACGCTCCTGCACTAATTGGAGATTCAGACAGTGTTTAAAAGATAGATTTAAGCCAGAAAAAAATTACCTTCTTTAATTACACTTTTTATTTTCTATTGTATTTTTCCCAATTGCTATTTTCTTCTTTTCCTTCAACATATAAACTTAAACAACAAATGAAATAACGACGGTGAAGTTTTTAAGTGAAGACGCACCTATTAGACTTGATGTGGCAGACTGTGGTGATTCTGTTTCAGCAGCCAAACCCGTTTGTTCTCTTCTCTCACTAATTGGATCTGGCTGAGAAGCTCAAATCACCAATCGATTCTTTACTAAACATAATGCAGCTACTCTGATGAAGCTGATTTCCATTCCTTTTTTTTTCCCCCCTTGGCAAGCAGTTAAAATTGCTAACAGCTCACTGTGACCTTATATCCACAGCTCAGGGGATTAAGTTCAGCAAGGTCTCCAGCAAAAATATTTCCAGATGCAATGATTTGTAAAGTAAAAGTTTCATATTTTAAAAGCCCATATTGATATCTGCCTTGGTCTTAAAAACTTTTGGTGCATAGTTCATCCAGGATTTTCTTCATGACATTCTGAGCTAAAGCATTTATGCATTTAACAAATAATTGTTGAATTCCGTCTATGTACCAGGCACTGTACTAGATGCTGAGAATAAAATAGCAAAATAGGTACAACTACTTCCCTCATGGAGCTCACGAAATAATTATAATCTAGACTATACTCTAATATTCACAATCATATACTCTTGATTATAATCTTACTAAGATCTTACTTTGAGATCTTATGGAGGACATTTGATCTAATAAGTGTCTCTTTGATGGTGGGGTAAATTAATTGACATTTGAAGAATAAAGAGGGTTAAATAAGTAAAGATGGCGCATTAGAGTTTGAGCCAGAGAAGTCAGCATGTGAAAAGACCCTATGGCAAGATGTAGCTTGGTACAGGGGGGCATTTGAGGAAATGCAAGAACCCCAATTAGTGAAGATACACTATTTAACACTGGGCTGGAGATGTAGTCAGGGAAAAGATCATATGAAGCCTTATAGGCAAGTTAAATAATTTTAGTGTGCCCGGATATCAATGGGTAATTATTGAAGGGTTTTGGGGTATGTACTCATATATGTATATGACATGATCAGAGGGACAGAGAACACTCCAGAAGTTGGGGGCAACATAATACAAACAAGGACAAAAGAATGAGAGAAGTACTACTCCTTTGGGAGAACGGAAAGAAAATGAAGTTCACTGAGCATAAAGTGAAGAGATTATAAATGGTATGAGATAAGGCTGGGATGACTCAGTATGGATCATGGTAAAATGGACTAGAATCACATGTTAAGCAGGGTGGATTTTACGCTGAGAAACTTGAAGAAGATGGTCTGAACAAAGATGTATTTTAGAAAGAGTTTAGTTCTGCACTGTTCAGTTGAACTTTTAATGATGAAGGAACTGTTTCTATAACCTTTACTGTCCAATACACTAGTCACTAGCCACACGTAGCTATTGAAAACTTGAAATGTGGCTTCTCCAACTGAGAAACTAAATTTTAAAATTTTATGTGATTTTAAATTATGTTTAAGATGGTTACCACTTTAGACAGCACAGGTCTAGATGCACTGCAGGGTATGTGGGGGTGGTGGTGGTGACGGAGGTGGTTTGGGTGATTGGAAATTCAGAAAGAGGGAAAGAAATGAAGAGATTATTTAGTAATATGAGAGAGAAATAAAAAAATCATAGAAACATGGAATTAAAATATGTAGTTTGATTTGTCTAGTGTTTAGAGAATACAAAGGGGATAATAAGAGAGAAGGAACCAGGTTAAATTCAAAGTATAGACAGCCTTGATGCCAAGCTCGGTTTGGCCTCTCTTTGAAGAGAAGCATGGGCCTATTTAAGCTTTGTGAAAAATTAGCATTATTTAATCAGAACTTTCAGAAATGTGCCTGACAGAAACATTAACTAATTGTGATATGTAAGATAAATTAACACGCATATAGTTATTAGAGCTCTTATGCAATTAATTGTACAGTGATAATATATTGATATTTCTTTCCTATCCTAAAGACCCCTTGATGGCCAAGACTGCAGCTTAGCTACATGTCTTTTTCCCTCCCTTGACCTCACAGGATGTAGTTGCTGGGAGAATGTTGAATGTATTCCAGAATAGTTCAGGAAAGTCTAAGCCACTACTGGGAGTGCTGGGCAGGTTATTGATGCAGAAACTGCTTAAGAGTAGCACATATAGAAGTTAGCAACTGATTAATTTGGAAGTCTTTTCTCCCCGACAATGTTCTAGATTCCTAAAGCTCAGGGACTGGGATTCTGCCCAAGGACTGGGTATTCTATTCACACTTCTGGGCACGCAGCAAACCTTGAGAAAATCTTGGTGCCAATCGAAGGAAATATTTGAAAACCATTCTTCTTTCCTGCAGTGTTTATCACAGAAATCTAAAAGCAAAATATGTTTTTTATACTTCTAGAATACCTTCCAAAAGATTTACATCAATGTATACCCTCTCCAAAAGTGTATAACTATGCTCTTTGTGTATGTTTTTCTGGCACTAAGCATTACCGGAGAGTTTATTTTTTTCTCAATCTGATACTCTAAAAAGGAAATAGTATTATTTTAATATATATTTCACTAATCACTACTAAAGTTGAGAATCTTTTCATATATTTGGTATATATAAATGCTCCATACATGCATAGCTTACTTAAAAAATTAAGTTTCTTTTCTCAGTGACTAATGGGAATTCTTTAGGTATGAGTGATATTAGCCTTTGATTTGTTATTTATTTTGGAAATATCCTATTCAAGTGAAGTATTTTGCCTTTTAAAACTAGTTATAGCATTTTTTATATTACAGTAATTCTAACTTCTACACTGTAAACCTATATATTTTTTTCTTTATGCCTTTTATGTTTTAGTTATACTTGACAAAGCCTTTTCCACACTAAGACTATAAAGATATTCTATGTTTTTTCCTTGCATAGTATTTAGATTCACTCATAAATTTGGATCTTACATTTATTTTTTTTGTTAGGGTAAGGTACAGATCTAATTTCAGAAAACAATTTTCCCAAATGAAACTTCAGTCAATCAACTCTCCTGCTTGCCTTTGGCTTATGCCTAAGATTCAAGTGTTTAATGAAGGATGATAAAGGTAGATCTAATACATCTCTCAACTCAGCTCTCTGTCTCTCTTGGTTGTAGAGAGAACATAATCTTGTTCCCATTTAATACATTTAATTTAGAATCAGTTGTGAAATCCCATATGTCTTAATCTCCACATTACCTAATATAGTGCTTTATGCATAGCGGTGATTAAAAACATTTGTTGGCTTAAAGAAGGAATGGCAGAAAGAAGTGTAAAGAAGTATACAACAGTATTTATTCCTTCAAATTTTACTTAGTAGAATAATATATACTTTATTCAACTATATTTAAATGGAGTAAAAATCCATGATAGTGGAACAAAGTGAAGATATATTTAAGTCAGTTTTTTTTTTAACCAACCTGACAAAGTATTTAAGATGTTTAGAGATACTATATGTAAACCATTAATCCAGTGCCTGTGCATAGTATGCCCTTATTATTGGTAATAGAAAATAATTTTTAGATTTCATGGGTTTAATGGAAGGAAAGACTTCTGTACCAATGAATCTCTAAGTTCTTAAGAGGAGATAATTTCATGTATGAAATAAGAAACTAAACACTCTACTAAATACTGAATTTTAAATCTTTCATATGATTAACACCACAGCTAATAACAAAATATACTGACATTGATACTCTCTTCTTAAAACTAGACATAAGAAACTTACAAACAAAATAGGGCAAAATTAATGGGTATTATTTCAAATTATATGTCTCCTCTTCTCAATCATAGCCTGTGTCTATACATTCTAAATTAGGACCAAAGCAGGGACAAAACTAATTTATAAAATCCTATGACTTTAACATCATATGCTAGGATAAATCAATAGAAAGAATAAATTTGAAGTGGCTGAAATAACCACCTTTGACTTGGTTGGCATTTAAACCTTCGGGGCTTCGGGAATCACTGATGCGGCACTTTAAGGGGATTTGATTTTGCAGGCACTTCAGCCCAAGTATTTTTAAGAATAAAAAAGTGTTGTGGCCTTGGAGATATGACAGGTATCAGGCCGTTACTGTGAAGCTGCTTTGCTTTTAAACAGCTTATCCCCAAGTTTGAATCCATAATCCACTGGTAGAAAAGCTTTAGATTTGCTGGCAAATATGAAAGATGCTCAGAAGCTATTACCTTATCATAGAAATTGATAAATAACTGGACCCTGGAAGTTTAGACTCTAACCTAAAGGGAAGTAGAGAATTGAATTGAGATAATTATCTTGCTAACTTTGGGCAAAATTAAAAAGTCACCTTTAAAAGAGTCAGATCATTAATGCCAAAGTGCAGATTCTCATTCTCTTACATGACAAGGGGAAAAGAAGTTACTAAAATTGTCTAGCTTTATTTAAAATATTATAATTTGTAAATTTTCATTTAAACACATTTCAAATGTTAAAAAAAAAAAGCTGAAGAACTTAGAAAATAGGAGAGAAAGTACCCCTGAATATTATGATTTAAAAAGACAACCTTTCTTTATTACTTTGCTTTTATATATCTAAAATAAGAGAGCTTGCATTGCCTTTGGTGTTCAGATAAAAGAAATGAAAAAGAAAAAGATAGATGTTAATAGAGGTCATCTTAAATTAAATCTTTTTACTCTTCAATCATAATTGTGTCTATTATAGTCTAAATTAGGACAAAAGCAGAGACCAAACTAATTTATGAAATGCTATGACTTTAAATAGTTTATGTTCAATAAATTAACACAAAGAAGCATAAGTTCTGGGAATTAACTAAAATCTATCATCATTGATATAAAAAATTTCTACCTTCAAATTTTCAGGCATAATTGCTAAATAATTGCTACTCATTGATCTCTGGGAGGGAACTGATTCCCATCAGTAGACTAATTCCCCAGTCAGTGCTAGGTCAGGATCACTGCCTCAATCAGGCCTGATTTAGAAAAGTAATAGCTTGCCAATCTACCAAAAAGCAGTGGTGAGAGGTTTTCAAAATCTCACTTAGGAAACATTGCAAGGTTAGGGGAGAGTCTTTACTCCCTGGAAGAATAGCCAATGAAGGACTTTCTGTTTCAGCAATTTTGAAGGATATGGGGTTAAGCTTGAGTGTGGGAAGAAAGAACCACACTGAGTATTAGTAACAACTCACCAAGCTAAGTCAGTCCTTTCTGAATCAGGCTTCCAGAGCATTTTATTTTCAAATCAGATTAAATCAGCCAAGTAGAGAAACACAGGAATAAAACCAAATAATTAAGCTAAAATGTATGATTTGGATTTAATTATCTATGTATTTCAGGACAAAATAGAATTTAATTTAAGAAAGTAGCAACATTTGAAAAGTCGTCTCATGTAAACTCACATTGCCAGTGCAGACATAGTCTTCGAAACTGATGTTATCTAAGAGTTATAAAGAAAACATAAATATGTAGTAACTGGGATGTGTTTCCACAGTCTATTTTCTAATTTTAAAAATAAAATGCTTTAAAATTTCACTTGGAATGATAGAAAATGAAGGACATAGAATTTTAAAAGCAACTCATGCATCATCATTTTTAAAAAATCAGAGACTTCAAATTGTGTCACAATAAATTGTTCTCATGTCCCAATATATGGTTACTGTTTGATTCTTCTAGTACTTTTTATCAGTATATTCTCTGGATTATTTACATAAATTTCTTTTTTTTTAAACTCAAATGTTACATAATATACTTTATTGATTTTTAGGGTTTTTTTTTCCTTTACATGTAAAATTTATGAAGACATTCATTCATTTTTTTTTCATTTATTCAACAAATGTTGCTGCATGACTATTTGGAGTCAAACAGGATGCTAAATACTGCTTGTGTAATGGTGAGATAAAATAGGAACTGTTTGTGGACTTACGCAGTTAAAGGTCAATTGGAGAGAGAGAGATTAGCACACAGAAATCACCACACAAATGAATGAACACTTGCAAATTAAAGTACCTGCTGTCAAGGAAGACCATATGATTTAATGAAGATACGAAAAATAGGTTTCATCATAAGAATTTGGTTATAAATTCTGAGGAAAACATTCATTTTTTAGTGTCAAGCACTGCGACACTCCTCCCTGGTTTGTATAGATGAAGATCCTAAGAAAAACAGGAAATTATTCCAAAAGTTGGAATGCATTGCGGGCAAGATAGGCATAGTGTAGAAATACTGTCCCCTGCCCTCTCTGCCACACAAAAAATTATACTGTCTGTATCAAGTAGGAAGATGAAGGTCAAAAATCACCTGAAAAAAGAAAATTTGACCAATATGCTAAAAAAATGTTTCCTTCTATCCGGTAGTCACATTGCTTCTGAAAGGATCAGGATTCAGTTCAGGTTAGTTTTTATTTGTTTGATTTCTGTTTTTAACCCAAGTGAGTAGAAAATAGTTTACAACACAGCTCTTATAGAGACCTCTTAATTTAAATGGGTGCCTGTGAGCGTTGAATACATGATTATTTTCAAATGTTTCCAGTTTTTGATAAGGGCTTGCCAGGTGTTGTCTTCGTTCTGTTCCAGGAGATTATGTGGTCATGTCTGTCTACTTCGACCTGAGCAGGAGAATGGGCTACTTCACCATCCAGACCTACATCCCCTGCACACTCATCGTCGTCCTATCCTGGGTGTCTTTCTGGATCAATAAGGATGCCGTTCCAGCCAGAACATCTTTAGGTGAGATATGCTTCTTCATGTTGTAACGTCCCAAGATAAGTCCCCAAAACAAGTAATCTTTATTTCCCTTTCTAAGTTGATATGTTTTAAATTCAACCAGCAGTTACATAGAAATGCCATATGTTTCATTTTAAAGGAAGCTACCGTATTTACAAAAAATAGTGTTTCAAGCTTCCTAGTTCTGTGGTTCTGTTTTCCTTGATTACCTCAATAGATTTTCTTTCGTGAGTTTTCTTAGTAAAATACTTATAAAAATACTTTTAATTTTAACAGATTTATTTGTTTTACCCTCTGGGCAATAATATGCTGAAAATGCTCCCATCGGCTCATGATAGCTGATTGTATTTATCCTTTCCCAACTCTGTGTTCAAAGATGTCACTTTGGTAGTTTGAAATGGGCCAAACTGGAAACATTAACAACATGGAGATAGGTAAACATTAAAGCTCGGGGCCTTCTTTTTTCTAGAGAGTCAATTGTTACATATTTTTCAGCACATCACTAGCTGTTGGCTAATTCCAACATGCCTAATTATTGTGATGACGTTTGAAGTAATTCGGTCTTTATAGAAGAGTCACTGAAAAGATTATTTTGGGGAAAACACATTTAACTGTGAAATTTTGAGGAGGAAAGCCCCTCTAATTATTTACAATTTGCTCAGTCTATTATATGTAGTGATATTTGTGTTGGATTTTCATATCGTTTTCTTCACATGAGGAAGAAGTCTCATACAGACTAAAACAAAGCCACAGACATAGAAGATTTTTTAAAGACATAACTAAAAATAAGACTAGTGAAAGATGAATTATAAATGAAAGGGTAGTCCTTTCATCAACTGTGTCAAACCTAAACCTAAAAACATCACTTGCTAACGCTAGCTAGAGAGGCGGCATCATGTAATAGTTAAGAACTCAGTTTTGAAGTCCAACAAATCTGGGTTTCAAGTTACATATACAGTATAACCTTGGAATGTCGTTTAATCTCTCCAAATCACAGTTTCCTCGAACAAAAGAAAATATATACCAATTCCTGTATGCACTTGTGCGGTTCTGTTAGGGTTAAATAAAGTATTCTATGCAAAGCACATAGAACAGAGTAAAGCCTCAGAAATGCTGGCTACTATAGTCATTTTCTGACAAAATGATCTGTACTAGGTTATTAAACTGAGGGCAGAAGTGATTACTGGGGGAAAAAAAGACATCATTTGCATATCTGTCCTCTTCCAAACCTAATTTAGTTCCCCATCTGTTTCAAAATGAAGTTATTTTGATTTTTCCTGTTACATGCAGTACTTTGTGTTACAAGTCCTATTCAACAATTAAAATATCTTGTCTAATGCTACATGCTGAAACAAACCCAAAATATGTTGAGCCTCTTACTTTAGGACTATTACTTGTCACTTTGAGTAGAATGTGTTGCATTACATGCTTGCGTGTCTGTCTCTCACGTCAGAATGTCAATGTCTTTTCATCTCCAGTATAGTGCCTGGCACGTAGATGGGACCTCAGTGATTGTTCAATTAATGTGTGCACTTGTGAATGGATGGAACAAATGGATTAATGCATTCCAAACCACCCTCTTCCCAAAAACATTTTAAGGAAAAGATTTCAAGTCAATCTCTCTTCTAGAAGCCAGGACTCCTGCTGGTCAAAATATCTCTTATGATCACTCGGGTAGCTCACTTCACTCATTAAATAGGTGTTCGTTGGCAAAAAGCCATGTTGTCAGAAGGGATCAAGGTGTGTAAGTTAAAGAACGAGGAAGAGGCCCCTCATGAGTAAATAAGTAGCAGGTGCTTCTACTTGTTGATCATTGATAAGTCAGGCATGCTCAGTGTGGGCTGTGGCCTTCTCTAGTCTTCACAACTGCACGTAGAAACTGAACTGTTGTAATGACAATTATTGTCATGTCTTTTGGAGCTGAGCTAAGGAAGTAGAGGTGCTGCAAGGTTAAATAACTTACACAAGGTCCAACAATAAAGAGTTATCGGATTTGCACCTTGGCTGATGGGACACAGGTTTGCTCTGGGTGGGAGGCTTTGTTGAAGGCCAGTTGTGGGTACAGGTGAGAAGCACAGCTGAGCCAGTTTTTCTACTTTAACTTTTCTGTCTCACTTCTCCAGATTAGCGCTTCCTCAATGTAATTGTACATTTAAATCACTCATTCACTAGGAGACTTTATTTATTTATTTATTTATTTTTTGAGGCAGGGTCTCTTGTCCCTCAGGCTAGAGTGCAGTGGCCTTATCACAGCTCACTGCAGACTAGGAGACTTTTAAAAGTACAGATGCCTTAGTCAAACCCCAAGAGTTGCATGTTTAATTTTTCTAGAGCATGGACTAGGTGTTAGGATTAAGAACAAAAAATCCCCAGCTAATTCAAATGTGCAGTCACCTTTTAGAACACTGCTCTAGATTTCAGTGAGAGGCCCATTACTCTCTCCAAGGTTTACAATTAAGATTTAAATCAGGTAACCTTAAACACCTGCAGACTTTAAGCTTCTTGACATAGAACAGTTAGGGCCAAGTTGTTTAATGAGTGGGATAAATAGGTCCACGTGGCTCAGAGAGTCTGGCTGATTTCTGAGCACAGAGCACCAGAGTATGGGAAACCCTCATCTTGGAGCTTGTAACACTTCAGTGTAGCTTGGTACACAGGTGGTAGTCAGGGAGGTTTATTCCTGGTGCAGTGGCAATGGATGAAATGATGAAAATACCTGTTGGTATTTTTCACCCAACTGATTTGAGGTAACATTCCCAAGGAGCTTGCTTCATGCAAAGACTGGAGGAATTGGTAAAAGTTATGGAAATTTTTCATCTATCCCAGGTAAGAGAAGTTTCATTTCTTTGCTTAGCAAAACCGGATTTAAAAACCACATCAAGGTATGTTATTGTTGGTTGGTGAATCAGTTAAAACCATCACTTCTCTACTTCTCATTCTTGGTGTCATAGCAGTTTTCTTCCTTGTGGCTCCAGGCAGAACTCTGAAAATATTATGAAGAAATTCTTCAAGATTCCACTTTTACATGGTGCTGATGAACTCCCATGTAGCCTAAATAACATCTTCCAATTTGCTACATCAGTGTTTAACTTACATGTCAGAATTTGTTTTGCCGAAATTATCACATGCCAGATTTTTAAAAACGAACTCATCTCTGGTATTTACATAAACACTGACATTTTCACTGGTTATAGGTCAAATGTGGCCTGAGGCCTGATTGCAAAATGAAGGCGGAGGTGCCAATTTAGTATTTCACTTCTCCACAAAAATACCAGCTGTGATTAGGTACAACCAAGAACTTCTATATCAATTAATGCATAATCAACCTAATTGAAGCTTTTTTTTTTTAGTTTAAGAAATAGACCTTTCTTCTCTAAAATAAATGACACCAATATCTAACATTTATTGAGGTGTCACAGGGTGTTGGCATTCTGTGCACGTGATTTAAGGTAACCCTCACAAGAGCCTTATGAGGTTCCTCTATCACCTCCTCAACCCCAGTATGTTGATAAGGAACTTGAACCTTCCTAAGAATCCACCATGACAACATAGAAGATACCCAGACCCACATCAGGAATCTACACTGGCTCCCAACTACCTGCTGCTTCCTTCTGCATGGATATCTTTCCATATATTTATGGAAATAAAACAGTGTGGTTCAGAGAATAGCATTTGAAGTCAGGCTGCCTAAGTTTGTGTCTCATCCCTACCATATACTGATTTGGACAAGTTTTTATTCTTTCTGTGCTCAGTGTTTTTCACCTATAAACAAATGGATAATAGTGCTTACATCATAGGATAACTGTGAGGATTTTATAGTGCTTGACACAGGACCTGGCCAAAGGAAAAGATCAATAAAAGTTAGGAACTGTTATTTGCAATTAAAACTATCTCCCACAAGTCATAAATATGTATTCCTATTCTCTAATGTAGGTTGGGCCTATTGGTCTTTTACATATACAATATTCATCAATTCATTGTTTCACATATTCATTTGATGTTTATTGAGTTTCAGCGTCATGCTCTACTGTGGGGTTACAGCAGTCATCAAGACAGATGCTGGTTGTCACAGAATATATAGACTAGAAGGGAAGATGGATTATTACATAATCAGTAATAATATAGAAAAGGGGCTATGACATTGATAACTATAGTTATTCATCACCCCTTTCCTCTACTAAAGGCCAACACTAGTCTTTCCCCTCTCTGGAATTTCATAACATAGTATGTATTTAAGAAAATTTGATATTATGCTAAAATTAAGTGACCCAAGAGAACCACATGGTCTTGGAAATATAGCTAAACCTTTTAAAAATGTTTATGACAAAGACTTTAGTGATTAAGAAGAAATATCCCAATTTTTATCTTAGCTCTTGTTCAAGAGTATTTTGGCTTCATTCAGTCATCTTCTAAGCATGTTATACCAGTAACCTAAGCTTCTGTCTTAGAGAACCAAAGCTCCTTCTCTTTTACTGTGTGATGCTGCTGTCCTTTTCTGTAGCTTCCTCCTCCCTCGTTGCTCTCCAAGTTTCTGTCCCTGATTCCTTCTGAGTTTCCCTAGCACCTCCATTTAAGACAGAGGAATCTGATTGTCTCCTACAAGTCTCTTGGTCAGCAGTAAGAGTCATAATTGCACATCATTAAATGACGGAAACTTTTCCCCCCCATGAGGAATATAAATTATAAACCTGGAGATGGTAAAGGCATGAAGTTACTGCTTTTGGCGTACAAAAAGATGCTTCCAGCTATGATAAGAGATGCTTAACTAGAATCATAGAATGAAAAAATGGGTGAGCCTTCAAAGAGTTTGTCCAAAAGAGGAGAAAACTGAGGTTCAGACTATGAAAAGATGACTCAAGTTCCTATACAGCAAGAGCTGGAGGCTGTTTGAATACTGTATCCATGTTGCCTTTGCTATAAATAGCACAGCTTTTATACTAGAAGAGCTCCTGATCAACACATATAGGTTGTCTTAACTGTGTTCTCTGTCACTAAACAACCATGGGAGGGCTGGTTTGCCTGGGTACTGTTGTACAATGAGTAAAAGAAGGGTTTTGGAATCAGACATTTAATTTCTGTGTTCAATTCTTCTTCTGCTACTTAACCATGTGGCTTGTGCTTTGGCCTCATTTTCCTCATTTATAAAATCAAAATGAAAATATCTGCTGTGAAGATCCAAAGAAACAATGTACACATAGTGCTCATCATCATGCCTAGCACAAGAAAGTTTTCAATAAATATTTGTTATTATGTTACTTCTGAGATATTTATTTTCATCCTGTAATTTAAAGAACTCATCAGACCCTGTCACTTACATACAACTCACCTTGTTTAACACCTTTGAGTGATTTCCCCTTGCATTTTGAATAATATGCAAACCTATTTGCATGCACCGCATAAGAAAACTTCTGTTTCACCAGCATCACCTTGATCCCCCTGTCTCTCCCCAGATGCCAGGCATTCTAGAAATTTTAAAACAGGCAAGGCTTCCCTTCCTCAGAACCTTCCATTAATTTATTAATAGTCAAAAAGTTGGTTTCTTCTGATATTTTAAGCTTCACGTTAAGCATCAACTCCTCAAACAGGCCTTCCTAAGCATTCCATCTAAATAGGTTCTCACCATCCCTGCTGTTCTCCAAGGCGCAGACCACAATTTGAAATTATACTTTTCTTCCTGGCTTGATTCATGGAGTGTCTCTCTCACTAAAATATAAAGCACATAAGGGCCATTACAAAATCTATCATATTCCCCCAGTATATATTCAGTACTTATGACAGTAACTGGTAGATAGAAGACACACAATAAATATTTGTGGACAGAGTGAATTAATTCCAGTTACACCTTTGTACCCACTGCTGACCCTGCTTATCAGAAATGGCAAAACCAGTTTCGTCTCAGTAGTGACTCAGTTACCCAACTTGCTGGTAAGATCACATAGTGTGTTTTATTGTGCTTCTCTTCAGGCATCACCACTGTCCTGACAATGACCACCCTCAGCACCATTGCCCGGAAATCGCTCCCCAAGGTCTCCTATGTCACAGCGATGGATCTCTTCGTATCTGTTTGCTTCATCTTTGTCTTCTCTGCTTTGGTGGAGTATGGCACCTTGCATTATTTCGTCAGCAACCGGAAACCAAGCAAGGACAAAGACAAAAAGAAGAAAAACCCTGTATGTATTATTTCCCATTGGGACCACTGAAATTTTTATGTAGATAGACCACGTAGTTTTGGTTTGGTTTGGTTAGACTATCTGCAGGCTAAGGCTCAGCACTTTAGTCTCCAAGAGGAAAACAGAATGCGTGAGTTTGGTAAAGCCATAAGGATTCATTTATGGTCACTAGTTTCCTGAGAGATACCCGATTCTCTAAGTCAGACTTCTTATGCAAATGTAATTACCTGCTCTCTCTCCATTTCATGGGGATTAAAATCATTGTTGAGAAATGCATCTATTTTCCAGTTGCTATCATTCAAGGTTTCATTGATTTTTATCTTTCTGCCCCTTTACTATAATATTTTTAAATTACTGATGTTTTAACTTAAAACTTTCATCCAAGGCATTCCCCAAGGAAGTTACAAGGTTCTTGAAATTTCAAAGATCACTACACTTTTACAAATATTTAATGTGTGTGTATGTGAGAGTGTGTGTGTGTGTGTGTGTGTGTGTGTGTGTGTCTGTGTGTGTTGTCATCAGAGGACTTCTAGTGATTTCATGCTCAAAATGTACCTTTTTGTTTTTAAAACAAATGGCTAACCTACTGTTTGGGCAAGTTACTTAGCTTCCCTGTGTCTTTGTTTTCTTATATACAAAATGAACATTACTAAGAATACATGTCTTGTGGGGCTGTGAGAAATAAATATGGTAATGGAAATAAAAAATAATTACATAGTACCCTACATATAAAAGGCTTTAACATTAGTCATTGGTAATGATGGTTGATGTTGATTTATGCAATTACCAACATGGATTAATTTCATTGTTTGTGTGATTTGGAAACAGGTAGGATGACTTCTGCTTGCCACTAAACTTTAAATAGAGAGGATGAGGCACAAACATAAATGCCTAAAGCAATGGCTTTTTATTGTGGGTGTTGAGGAGAGAATATAGCTAGACATCTACCCACCTGAACACAGTGGCTGGCTCATAGGAACCCCCATGAAAGTTAGGGACCATTCTTATCCAAGGTGGGTTAAAGGGAATCACTCAACCCTCCTGGATTTATAGCCTTTCCCAATCTTCTGCTCTAAGGGCCATGAGAGCCATAATAATGTCTAGCTATCTGATCCATGGACGATAGAGGCTGCAGTATAAAGAGGGAATTTAGCTGATTCTAAGTTGTATCCTGATGCATCTCCAACAACCCCAGTGAAATTCTACAAGTGGCACATGTTTATTTGAACGTAAGACTTTATAACAGGTAAAGAAAGAATCAGCATTATTCTTGATGGTTAATAAAAAAAGAAATGCTTGTCTTTAATTTCTCAAATATTTACTATGCTTTATGCAGTCCTTCCCTTCCCCGTCTGTTTTGCTTCTCTCTCTTTCCATTTTCTCTATCCTTGTTTATTTTCCTTGTGTTGGTTTTTTTTGGCTCCCTCTCCTTCGCTTTCCATTGTATTCTCCTGGAAGAAGGTGGTTCTATTGACAGTCGGCATTATTACCTGCCAACTGCAACAAGGACGTGAGGACTGATTTTCAAACAAGGTCTGAAGAAGCCCTCTGACTCTGTCAGCTATGTCATTGTGAGTGGATTTGGTTGTAGAGATAGAAACAGTTGGATTCGTTAATCCAGGGACATGGAAATGGCAGAAGAAAAGAAGGCAGAGGAAATGGGGGTTAAAGAAGCTAAGAAAATGAAATCACCTGAGAGTTTCAAGCATTTTTCCCTTTTAAGCCAATTAGGTGATTTATTAGAACTAGCAAGAACCTAAACTGGGAATGAGAAGCTGAAATTTCATTGTCCTATTTAATATGCCCCTTGGCTAATTGTGTCAAGACTTGCCTATTTAGGCCTCCTTGATGATAATTAGAAAATAAAATTGCAGTATTTCTATGGAGGAGAACCAGGCAAGAGAAAGCTTCCTCACAATGAACAACATTGGCTTTTTCAGTCAAATAATTGTAGATTAATTTATTAAAGATTACACTAGTAATCACAAAATTCCATTTGGCAACTTTCAGCCTATATTTTATTTATCCCAACCTGAACTCTCCTTCTGTGTTTATAATTTTAGTTCATTTCACTTACTATGTTTTCAAAATGTATTTTTAATTTATCTTATTTTGTCTCTCTTTTTTTTTTCTTTTCCTTTTTCTTCCCTTTTATTAAAAAAAAATGCAATTCTCTTTTCTGTCTACAAACCCAAAGCTTCTTCGGATGTTTTCCTTCAAGGTATAATGTTTTTGGAATGGAAATTCACCTGCATGCATCTGCTGAATTTAACTATTAATGCTTACATGGTGTTTTGGTTTTTTTTATAAGTAGACATTTAAGTATTCTACTAGAGATAACACATTTAACTTGGAGAAAGTACTATAGATCTCTAGAATTGATTCAGCAACCATACAGTAATTCACACAGGTTTTGTTCTTACCCCAAGCTCAAACGCTATAACCCTTATGAGATATCAGAGGTAAAGGGGCCATCATAACCATCAAAGCCAAAACTGGCTCTCTCTTCTCAGATGAAGATGGGATCCAGTTTACTGGCTATACCTACCATATTTATGCCCTTTTAAAACTAAAATTTTACTCTGTAAATCCTGATTCAAAATGGGATTGTTTTAAAAAATGTAATAATCTCTACATGAACTCTACTTCTAAATTCTGTAAGAACAATATTCTCTTTAAAAGGCTTTAAATTAAAATAGCCATGCCTTCCTTCCCGAGTGATCACTGGGCCTGTTGGCCCTATCATAAAACATTGAAAAGAGATTTCTATTTTATTCTGATAGTTGATTTGGAGAAATTGGGGTTTGTGTTTATATCATCCTAAAATTAACTCATGCAAATTAACATTAAATATATCATTTTGTTTTATAACAATTTTATAATTGGTCTGGCAGCAAAGATTAGAGGAACACATAGTCAATTGGTACTAGATTCTTTTCAAATGCCAAGAAGAATTTGACAGGTAGTAACATTCTTTTCTGAATTGTCATTCACCTGTAGGTAAACATCGCTGACATGCTTAAGCTTACAGATAGTGAATGTTACACAAAGTATCATATTCCCTTAAAATATAAGCTCTCCTTTTGTAATATAAAATCAGGAAACTTCTATATTTATATAGATGCTAACATTTTCTATTAACAGCATTTAATACACTTGCTCATTGTAATGGGATTTTCTATTTGTCTATAAGTAAGCATGACAAAAAATTTGATTTTAGAATTGATGCATTTTTATTTCTCTGTTCCACTCACATGCAGCACCATTAAATGCCTTCATGTAACCAACTTCACATCTAATAGTTAATAGAATAAGATTCCATGTAGTAGCTTGATTTAAATCTTTAAAACTTTGAGTTCTTTTGGTGTTTAATCTTCTTGCTATAGCTATTAGCTTGATGATATTATTTTCAGCTGCACTGCTTAAGCTCAAAATTTGAAACCTGCCACTATGCTATCTTTCTGAGTTCAATTTTACCATTGTAGATCATGATGTCATAGCAATTTCCTGAGTGCCCATTTTCAGATTCATCATCACATTGGTGACATTGTGGAGAAATAGTCTAGGATTTCTCAAGTATAACTGATCCCCCTCTTTCCCTACCCCTGTCTCAGGCTCCTACCATTGATATCCGCCCAAGATCAGCAACCATCCAAATGAACAATGCCACGCACCTTCAAGAGAGAGATGAAGAATATGGCTATGAGTGCCTGGATGGCAAGGACTGTGCCAGTTTTTTCTGCTGTTTTGAAGATTGCCGAACAGGAGCTTGGAGACATGGGAGGATACACATCCGCATTGCCAAAATGGACTCCTATGCTCGGATCTTCTTTCCCACTGCCTTCTGCCTGTTCAATCTGGTTTATTGGGTCTCCTACCTCTACCTATAAAGAGGTATGGGTTTTATTGATATGGGTCTTAGTCACTGAATCTCATAGAGAGAATATGTCCATTCTAAGTCCACTTAAATAATCCCCTTTGTAGTTGATAATGATCTGAATTTGTTTCTATGTCCAAACCTGGTAAATTGTATAATGTCATATTGTTTGTGCCCAGCTCTCCTTTGGTTAGTGTAATTTGAACTTCAGTGTGTGCTGTGTTTCAAACCTGCAAGGCAAAGTCAAATTAGAGAGAGAACATTGAAACCAAACAAGATATTTTTCAGCTACAGCAACTGAAATAATGAAAGCCCTGACCAATCACGGTGGTGGTATCCTTACTTGATTCATAGTACAATTAGAAAAAAAAGGTCCCAAACTGTACCGTGTGTTCACTTGGGGTCAAGTTGTGGTAAATCTGATCCCAATAGAATACCTCCCTCATTTGAGAAAAATCAAAACTCATTTTAAATATAAAAGACTAGACTATAAATCTATCACACCATTATCCCAAGAGAGGAAGAAAATTTCCTCTACATCACATGTACAATGATGTAAATATTTCAGTAACTTAGAATGCCTCAAGTTTAATGCATGCATCTCTTTAGAGCCAAAATAAATGGATTGAAGTTATCATCATAAAGTATTGTCTTTTATTTTGTGTCCTTGGGCTACAGAAGAATCATGAATGTAATTAAAAGGATATGAGTTTGGAATTGGAGAGAGGGGTTTTCATTGCCTTCTCCCTCGCGCATGAAGATTCAAACAGCTTATTATTTTCCTTGTATGACATATTACAACACTTTAAGTAAAATGTAGACTGAATAATCAACATTTGCCACCTCTAAATATGCCCAGTTTCATAACTAGAGTATAAAGTAATCGTATGTGCTTGCCGCTATCTTTTCTTCCTTTTAGGATGACAGATCATAACAGAACTTATTCTCCATCTCAAGATCTGCTTCTAGTGATTGTGAGTGCCTTGTGGGCAGAATCCTTGTCATTTCTTCTTTGGGTCCTCCACACTTTGCATAGTGCCTGGCACATAGTGCTCAAAAGTGAATTGCCCTCATATGCTTCTGATGAATCTCTCTGTGCCGGCCTGGAACCAGTGATTCATCTTTTCACGTAGACATTGTCAAGTGATACTTGATCTTGTAAAAATAACCAGAAGGATCCAAAGAACTCTGGCTATTTATGTTTATCTTCAAAAATTTATTTTAGGCAAATTCCATACTCCTTTAAAACAATACGTCCTGTGTTTGTGTACAGAGATGACTCTGCTAAGGTATAATTAGAGTTTGTGTATTATTTTTCCAGGTTTGGAGATGAGTCAGTTCTGACCCATCCAACAATTTCATTTGTAAACTTGTAACAGAAATAAGCAAGTTTCATACCTGAGTGGTATTCAGAATGTAGTATTCTATGCTCTGTGAAGAAAAAATAAACATAAAGTACTGAAGGTTAAATGAAAAACTGAAAAAAAAAATGAATAGTTTATAGAGGTTGAGCCTATGAATGTGGCCTCATTAGCCTATGTTGTAATCCAGTGAAGTGGTTTCCCCAAACTTCAAATATGATGGGTTGAGCACCATCTTCTTGTTTTTGTCCTGAATTCTTATTTTTCTAAAATAGCACCCTTTGTCATTTATTCTTTTCTATGGCAGTTACTGCTCTAAGTTAGAATTTGATCACAGCTAGTATAACTTTATAGATAATCTAAAAAGAGTAGAAAAGATGAGAGAGTAGCATTGTTAATATAAAACCATGTGAAGTCATCATCCCATCGTCATCTGGATGAATCTTGAAACACATTTAGCTGCCAGTTTTACAAACTTTTAATATATCAGTGCTCTAGTATGTAACCTCAAACAAATGTAAATAGAATAAATTATTTTCTTGTTTTGAATTGTCAAGATATTAAATGTTGACTCTTTGGGAGAGTTGTTGACAAATTCCAATGGTGAGAAACATGTTGTTATTGTCAACTTGAACTGTGTTCTGTAATGAGGACACTAAAAAAAGCTAGCTTTCCAATGTGTGCATAGTATTGGCAACATGAATATATATTATATATAATCTAATTCTTAATTATCAGCTGCTCCCTGTCTATGTATTTGAAAACCTTTTCACAAAGGGAACTGCCTAACATGTGGACTTTTACAATAAAAATGCTGCATTCTAATCTATGGTGGCATCTCAGTGGTCTGGCTGTATTGTTCGTTTCAAAAATTGTGACCTCTCTCATCTTATTTTCCAAAATTCCGTTTCATTGAGCTTTATCTGAGAGCTGTGGGACTGTGTTTTGCACGGTGATACTCTTCACTTCAAAACAATTAAGAGATGCATTTGGGGGAGGGAGTAGACAAGGAAGGTAGAAATATTACGAAGTAAACAAAGTTCAAGCCATCTCTACCTCGAGACATTTGGTGTAATTTAATGTGGACTCTGGTGCCAGACAGAGTCGGGATCACAAATGTACCATTTACCAGTTGTTTGGCAGTTGTCAACTCATCTTTCAGAAGCTTCCGTTTTAATAGCTATAAATTAGGTATGATAATGCCACCCCATGTAGCAATACTCAACAAACAGTCAAAAGCTCTCTCCCTCACTCCAGTGTCTCCTGTGCACTGCTGCCATGCTCCTCCCACACCACCGAATCAGCTCTCCCAACAGAATCCAGCAGCAGTCATACATATGCCTTAAAGTGACTCTACATCATATTTTATTTTATTTTATTTTATTTTTTTATTTCAGCATATTATGGGGGTACAAAAGTTTAAGTTATGTGTATTGCCCATGCCCCCCCACCCCCCAAGTCAGAGCTTCAAGCGTGTCCATTCCCCAGACAGTGCGCATCACACTCATTATGTAGATATACATACATCTACACCCATCCCCCCCCCATATCTGTCAACACCCAATTAGTGTTATTCCCAAATGTGCACTTAGGTGATGATCAGGGAAACCAATTTGATGGTGAGTACATGTGGTGCTTATTTTGCCATTCTTGGGATACTTCACTTAATAGAATGGGTTCCAACTCTCTCCAGGAGAACAAAAGAGATTCTATATCACCATTATTTCTTATAGCTGAGTAATACTCCATGGTATACATATACCACATTTTATTAATCCACTGATGTATTCATGGGCACTTGGGTTGTTTCCACATCTTTACGGTTGTGAATTGTGCTGCTATAAACATTGGGGTGCATCTGAATGTTCATGATATTTTATTTTTAGGGAATATTTGCATTGTAAACTCTCTTTTAAACTCTAGGTTGGAAAATCCATGTCTCTTGTTGAAAAAAAATCTTACACTTTAGATTAGTTAATTTTAAGGCCAAGGAACCCTACTTTGCACCCCTAAAACTTGAAAACATAGGGAGTTGATTAGCCTTACTCCAGAGATGGTATCATAGTTACTTGAAGTCTTTTGAAATTCTTGAAAGAATAAAGTATTAGAATCCTTCACAACACAGCTGCCCTAACCTTCCTCTGCCTGTCAGTCTCTTGGTGCCTCATGTCTTCCTATATCCAATATAAACACCTATTTCTGACCTTTCAGAGATATAAAAATATAGTTTTCACTTAGGCCTTTACTCAATGCCCTTCTCTTTAGCTCAGTGCAGATTTCATTGTGTGGCCTTCATCCCCTTTTTGTTTAAAAAATCTCCACATTATTCTGATGAGTAGCAGCAATGTATGTCTGTGATGAAGGTCAAATTAAATTAACCAAATGATGCGGTCTTTGGGGATTATGTCAAAAATTGCTATCTCTATGCTTTGTCACTATGAATTTTTGTCAGATATGTAGGAGACAGGGAAATGACCTAGACCTAAGCTCTGCTGTATTTTTCAATGCTCAGTGAACTGCCGAAGGTCGCACAGCTAGTTAATGGCAGATCAGGGAAAAGTCAACTGAGCATTGTTCTTTCCCCAGTGCCTCATAGTGTTTTAGGATTTGGAAGTAAAACTCTGAAATACTTTACCTTTCTGCTAATGCTTTAGGATCTGTCAAATTCGAGGATGCTTTCTTTCTTTGATTTTGACCTCACTTTGATTCTTTTCTTTGCAATGAGAGAAATTTTAGAATACCTATTAACAGAGATAAATCAAGGGATTTGGTGACTCTTTTATTCCCTATCTTGTATAATGACCAATCAATAGTCAATATTACCCATACTGCTTTCAGAACTCTGTTTCAAAGAAGAAGTCTTCAATTATGTGAAAAATTCCAGACCTGGAGTTGCCCTTTGTCCCCTAGGGTATTGGATCAGTACACAATCAAATAGTTTCCCCAGCCTAGTCTCTGTGAGCTCATTCTTGCTACCATTTCAGCAAAGTGGTGGGGAGTGCTCTAACTCTTATGTCGCCTTTCACTTATAGGGACCCTTGTGATTATATTGGGCCCACCCAGATAAGCCGGGGGATAATGTCCTCATCTCCAGATGCTTAATCATGCCTGCAGGGTCACTTTGACCACATAAGGTATCATAATCACAGTTTGCAGGAATTAGAACATGGACATCTCTTGGGGGTGGGGTGGGGTCATTGTTATTCCTACCACACCGCCCTAGTTATAAAATCACAAGAGGAAGGAACAGTTACAGGACACAGAAAGGGCTGTGGAACAGAAGCCACTACACAGGAGCTGTGGCTTTAGGGAAATACAGCCAATGGCTAACAGGGGCCAGTCAAGAAGGGAGGGTGGGAATAGGTAGCCAGAATTCTCTCTTCTCCTATTTAAAGCATACCTAATTAGCCAAACCAAATAGAAACTAGGGGCCAGGAACAAAACCCAGATAGTGAGGGCCAGAGAGGTCAGCCTTGTGAGGCACACACTTAATGGTGAGGAAGGGTAAAGAATGGATCTAAAGAATTGAATTCAAATTACCTGGCAAACCTCTCTAAAAGTTAGCACATGGGGTACAAGGGAAAGCTTCTTTGTTTGCACCCTACTTATATTAACTTTCTGAAGATAAAGGAGAAATTTAAGTTTTTCAGTTTGATTTCTATGCCATGAAAAAGTAGCCTTTAAAAGTTATTGTATTAGAACATTAGAGACTCGTGTATTTTATATCAGCTAATCTGCTCAATATGCACGACTTTTCCATTGGCTTTATAATGGGAGAGCAAATGCCTTTATAAAACTACTTTCTGGGCCGGGCGCGGTGGCTCACGCCTGTAATCCTAGCACTCTGGGAGGCCGAGGCGGGTGGATCACTCGAGGTCAGGAGTTCGAGACCAGCCTGAGTGAGACCTCCTGTCTCTACTAAAAAAATAGAAATAAATTATCTGGACAACTAAAAATATATATAGAAAAAATTAGCCGGGCATGGTGGCACATGCCTGTAGTCCCAGCTACTCGGGAGGCTGAGGCAGTAAGATCGCTTAAGCCCAGGAGTTTGAGGTTGCTGTGAGCTAGGCTGACGCCACAGCACTCACTATAGCCTGGGCAACAAAGTGACACTCTGTCTCAAAAAAAAAATAAATAAATAAAAAATAAAAAAAATAAATAAAACTACTTTCTGGGAGCTAATGTGGGTTAATGGCCATGACCCTCTGGCGAGTCCCGTGGCAAAGGGTGCCAAGTCAGTCAGTGGCTTGCAGATCAAGGCAGCCTTGAGCAGTTTTAACAAAGGGTGGACTTTCTGGGCTATTATTTCTCATCTGTTACTGCAGAATTGAAAAAGAGACAGGGCTTCTGAGTCACTGGGAGCCCAAGGGTACAATTCTATCCTGGGTTCAAGGCTAAAAATAGCAAAGCCACAGTCCTATTTCTGTGAACACAATGAATGGCTATAAGGACAATTAAAACTTAATTGGCACAACTTAACCTAAAGTGACTGTAGCCCAACCATTTGGAAAACAGACCAGCTTGGTACTGACACTCTGAACACAGCGTCTGATTGGGTACAAGACTCTGCCTTTCTCAGGGACAGCCCTCCCATTGTCTTTTAAGTCACTGGAGGAACTAAGTTCTCATTAGGGCCAGATTGTGAACCCTTCTGAACAAGAGAGAAAGATAATTTGACTTTGTACTTAAATTTAACCTCCAGTGACTTTGTTTCTCCTTTCACTCTTTCACTCTCTTTATGTTTTTTTCTCCAAAAAGACTTGATGTCATTGTGAGGTAATGAAGATGTGATTCAATTCAATAAGCATGTTGAGTGCCTACCGTACGCCAAGTACCACACTAAGCATTGGTAAAAATTATTAGCACAGGCCCTGTCCTTACAGAATTTAAAATATAACGCAGATAAAGAGTGTAGTAAGTTTTAAATTCAGTGGGTGGTGAGTATTATTGATGCAGAAGTAAAGATGTGATTACAAAAGTCTTACTCCTCTCCAAATCCTATGTATACAGGGAGGTTGCCTTAAGCTGGTATTCTTCTGTTAATTTTAATATATTTATATCTTAGATATAGAAAATAAGCCTGTAAAGTGGTGAATTACTTTATGGGCTTCCCCTAGGATAATACATTTGTCATGTAAAAATCACTAATATCTAATAGAGTACTAAATCAGTTTATCCATTAAAAAATATCTTTTCCAGCTTATATAAGAAGTCATACAAGCAACATGTATTTCTTTTGAACACATATTGGTTTTCAGGCACAGTGATTTTTACCTAGGCACTAAACAACAGAGAATCTCAAAGTGCTCTGATAGGTGTTTTATATTAAATAGTTGACCTTCCTAGTCTGACATTGGAGAATTGGTAACAATTATTAAAGTAATAAATTCCTGCTGCCACCATGAAAGCTGGGGCTTTCAAACTTGTATTGACCTATAAGAAGCAGTAATTTTACATTGCAACCTAATACACATTCACCATGCATATCCATGCATTTGCAATATGTATACAGATGCAGCCCTTCTTATAAAGCTATAATTCCTTAAAAGTCGGGGCTACAATTTTCACCTTTATTGCTTAGCACAGTGCCTGGCCCACAGTAGGCATTTGAGAGATGCAGTTTTCAAAATAAAATCTGTAAAACTTTGCCACTGGACTATTATTTGTGAAATTTCCATTTAAAATACTCGTGACACTTTTTATTTTTGAAGGAGGAAAATACACACATATATATAGAGCAAGAGTGTGTCACCACAATCTTCCTAAGCACCCCCTCAAAAATACTCCCCCAGAAAAGTACACTAATGTAATGAAAGCAAAAGTAATCTTTAGATGTTGTATAAGACCATCATCAAAGATGATACTTACTAAAGAAAACAGCATGGAATTTCAAAAAAACTTGATGAAATTTTTTATTTGCTAATTATCCATCAATGACAACCAAAAGACTTGATTAGTTTTGTGGGAAAACAAAAAACATTTCCTTAAATGAAATTTTACCAGGGAGAGTCTTGTCCAACAAACGGCAAGACTAAAAATACTTTCTTTTTTGATGAGTTAGCAATCATTTTTTTGGTTGCCTTAACTTCTTTATATCTTCACCAAAGCCAATTTTGAGAGCTTCTTGTTTCTTATGCACCATGATCTAATACTTACCTACAGGTAGGAAAATAAAGAGATGATTTTCTGGTTATTATGTTTAACTTCTATGTCCTTCAAAGGCTTAGTTTGACTATTTATATGCTTTATATAAAATATCAGAGTGAGTGAGAGTAAGAGCAACACCAAGGCCAAGAGCGAAATAGAATGAGAGAATAAATAGCACACAGGGTAAGGACACGGGGATTGGAACTTCTCTGACTATTAATTCATTACTATTAGGAGTAATTTAATTAGAACTTCAAATATATATGATTCCATCATACTGGCATTTGATTTTCTCACTTGTGAAATTCATATGAGCCTTATATTACCACTGGTAATAATTTGAGCACTTATATGAATATTTGTATATTTAATAGAAAATATTATTCATAATTTTCCAAATGATCCATTGTTTATGATAAAGTCTAATTACCATACATTGCTCATAGCTCGTACTCAATAAATGTGTTGCAACAAAGATGACAAAAATTATATACTAAGGAAGATGTGTCCCTTACATGTTGAACACATCTTTCCAATAAATTTTACTAGATGGACATTGATATTTTAGATATTTGCATTATTCCAAAATTATTCCATTTCCCCACAACAAATTTTTCCATATAAAGCTATGTTGTTACATAATTTATAAATAAACTTACAAAGAACTTAAGAAGTCCTTGAAGGAGGAAAAGACATCTTATTCAAGATATAAAAAATGCTCACCATAACGTTAACAAGTGACACATAGGATTATATTAAGATTAAGAATTTCTTTTCTTCAAACAACACACTTAAGAGAGCAACCCACAGGGGATCTAGGAATTATTTTCAATGCATAGGTATGAAAAAGGTCTCATTCAAATTGTAGGAAGAACTCTTACAAGTCATAAGAAAAAGACAACCCAATAGAAAAATGGCCAAAAGTAAACAGGTTCTTTACAAATGAGTCTATGTCCAATTAATTTATTTAGTCATCATGAGAGCACAAGTTAAAACTACAATGCCATATCACTATACGACCACTGAAACTAATTTTAAAAAAAGAGAAAATCTCAAGTCTTAGCAAGCATGTTAAGAAATACAGGTTAACTCTCATACTCTGCTGTGGAAGTGTAAATGATATAATACTTTGAAAAAGTATTGGAAGAATCTATGAAAGATAAACTATACATACCCAGTGACCTAGCAATTCCCTTATTTAAAGCATAAACATGTTCACACACCAAAAAACCCCACTATTTTTCCCACCAGCTTCTACATTCAAGACATAAGAACAACATTTCATAATAATCTAAATTTTGCAACTAGTAAAATGTCTATCACCTGCACAATGGATAAAAAAGCTGTGGTTTATTCTCATCATAACATATTCTGCACTATCGAATGGACAGCAATCAGATAAAATGTAATTGACAATACATATGAATCCCACATCTCTAATGTAGAGCAAAATGCCAAACTCAAAAGGACCAATAGATTCAATATATGTGTCCCCCAAAATTCATAGGTTGAAACCTTCATCTCAGTGTGACAGTATTAGGAGGTGGGGCCTTTTGGAGGTAAATCTTGAGGGTAGAGCCCTCATGAATGGGATTAGTGTCTTTATAAGAAAAGGCCAGAGAGCTAGGTAGCTCACTGTCTATTATGTAAGGATGCAACCAGAGATTGGCAGTCTGCACCCCTGAAAAGGGCCCTCATCAGAACTTGACTATTCTAGCACCCTGATCTCAGAGTGCCATCTTCTAGAAATGTGAGAAATAAATTGTTGTTGTTTATAAGCCATCCAGTCTACAATATTTTGTTACAGCAGCCCAGTCTAAGACAGTAAAATCCCATTCATATATCGGTTAAAAAGAATCAAAACTGTTCTGTGGCGTGGAAGTGGGAGAATTCTTGTGTATGTGTGTGGGGAGCACAGGGAGGGGATTCCTGAGCATCAGAGGGGCTTCTGGGATACTGAGAAAACTGTTACACTGTTTCTTGATCTGGAGTCTAGGTACATGGATTATTTGATCAGTACGCTTTTCCATATATATTTATTTCAATAAGAACTTCAAAAATTCTTAAAGGGATATATTTGCATATATACATTTTCTATATTCATTTATATCTATCTATAAAGAATATTAATCTACCATAAAAATAAAATATATCCATTGGCTGTAAAGTCATGAGGCATAATATAAAAGATCTTATAGAAAATCAAATCAATTTTATACTAGTTCTGTTTTTGCCACTAACTAGCATTGTGACCTCAGGAAAAAACTTAATAGGCCCAGAGTTCCCTCATGAGAGGCTTGGCCCATATTAACTCCAGGTTTACTTTTTATATCTTACATCCCATAACCTATATACAGAATTTCACATAAACCTCCTAGGTACTGAGACTACCTTTGAAAGAGAGTAAAGAGAATGAATGCAGTTTCTAAAGTATCAGTAGACCATTATTATGTTCATGTAGACTTATACTAGTTCACTTTAAAAAATGTATTTCATAAGTTGGCCTTAAGTTTTAACTTTGTTATTTGAAGTTGAAGGAATTAAAATATTATCTCAGTAGCTGGAAAATATTCTGCAAGTTTTTGAACGGAATAATCCAAATGTTGTAAAAAATATGCCTATGTGTATATACATATCCATGCGGTAGCTTTCATTTCATTGTTTGCAAGAATCTTTAACCCTCAGCAAATGAGGAAATCCTTAATGTTATTTTCCCTCATCTGTGCTATGTACATTGGCTAATTAAGAATCAGGCACAGAAAAATTGATTATTTTTGTGACAGGTGACCTAAAATTGCTGTTTTCTGTATTCACAGTGTCAGTACCTGCAAGCCTGTGTCCCCAAACAGAGTCACAGGCTTTGAAGGCCAGATCCCAAAGAGAGTTCTCCAAGGGGAATCATCAAATCTTTGCCTCCCACCTGAGAACAAATTATGAAACGTCACTCATGTTCAAAGCAAATCATAACCTGCAACTTCTCTGGGAGCCTAAAGATGCATCTCCCAGAATAAATTTTGAGTACCCCACATAGCATATTTTAAATCAGAAAATCATAAAGATAGCTTCCATGTTTGGTAGATAGATTAGATAGAGAGAGAGATTATAGGTAGCTGGACAGACAGATGGAACATAAAAATACTAATAACATTTATGCTGTTTGTGGCATTAAAGATTATTAGTGATTTTTTTTTTTAAAAAACCCTCTGAGTAAAATCCTTGGCTGTACACACAAATGAATTTTATAATCAAAAAAGAGCTATGTTCTTAAATAAGAAAATTACTATGATAAAAATCTAGATTTTTCAAATACAGCATATGTGGTTAGTATGAGAAAGAGCTTCTCAGAGATCAAGAAATTCTACCTAAAAAAAATCACCACCAGTAAAGTAGACCTCATGCTATCTATACTATTTACCAAAAAAAAAAAATTTTTTTTAACGTCAAATGTTCTGAAAATCCGAATTTGAGTGCATTTACTTTGCCCTCTTGTTTAAACACAATCCCTTTGTCCTTCCCTCCAAGCCCTTCCTGTTTCACTTGGCATTTCAGGGAGCTATTTGAAGACTCATCCCCTCCCACACCCACACCTCCACTTTTAGTTCTTTTTCTTTTTGAAAAAATACAGCAAGTGCTCACGGGAAGAAACAGAGGAATAGCTCTGGAGACTGGAGTTGTCTCTACATTTCCATCATTAGTGGAGATCAGGTGGCAATAGTCAATTTATGTTCCACTATTCCATGGCGTGATTTTAAATGTTCCTGAAGTGACAGGGCCCCAAAACTGGGTCACGGTGGCCCTCCTCCAATTAGTCATAGCTACTCTGCTGTGAGGCTGATGAGAGAACGTTGCAACATTCCTCTTCCCTAACATGGACTGGTTAAGAATGATTAAAGGGTGTGCTTGCTCTCCACAGTGCCCATGCAGAGATGATAAAGTGACGTGTTTGAAGAGGATGTGGTAGAAAGTGCACACTGATTTCTTTACATCTGTATCTATGTCTATTTATCTATCTATCTGGGAATCTCACAGTTTATAAGAAGCCTGAAGATCACCTGCTTCACTCAGTGAGGCCTTTATTCAATTATTCATTCATTCAAAAATAGCTAGGAAGTACTTTCTAAATAGTAAAAATGATGCTTCATGGTGAGAAGAGAACAATGAACAAGTCATAGAAACTGGTTCCTTTCTTTAAAAATAAAAAAGTCATTTATTTAATAAAGAGTTTTGAGCACATCTACAGCATAGCAGACACCGTGAAATATCAAACTAGAACAGTAAACAAGCCTGCCAAAAATGCCCCCGAGGCCCGTATCCATATCTATCACCCATATCTGGCGAACAATAGCCTAACCTTCAACTGTCAGCTCCTGCATTTCTTTGCCTGGGGGCCTTTGAGTCATTGGTGTTCATTTTGCTTTCCACACAACAGGCTAAAAGTGTCAGGAAATTAATAGCCACCCTCTACCCCTCCAGCATCTGTCTTTCCCTTAACTGCCTTCAACCAGTAACTGATGAGAGCTGGTGCTAGGGTGATTACTCTGGTTTGTCTGGGACTGAGGGGTTACCCAGGACATGGCACCTTCTGTGCTAAAACTGTAACTTTCAGTGTAATCAGGATTGTTGGTCAACAACTGGTTGGTGTATGAGCATGTTAACTCTTTTCCACACCGGGGTAACTTTGAGGCACAGATTTTAGGCTAGCTCCCAGAGAGCCTCAGCATATTAAGTTCCACTTACCTGGAATGGTAGTGAACTTCATGAACTCTTTATTGATGACTTTCCCTTCTGTCTCTCTTCCTTACTCTGTCACCAGTGTTTGCTGAGATCACCTTCAAAATGATTGTACTTGAATCCTTCCTTCAAGCTCTGCCTCTAGGGAAAACTAAGCTAAAGAGAAAGTCACGATGCCTACCCTTGAAGGGACATAAAGTTCAGTGACAGAGTCAGGCAAAAAAATGGATAATGAAGATGCAGTGTGATGAAATCTACAATCAAGATAATGACTATGTGCTCTGGGAGATCACAGGGGGATCATGGTGGGACACAGGAGGCTTAGAAGAGGAAGTTACATCTAAGCTGAATTGTGAAGGATGAGATGCAGTTAACCTATTGAAAGGGAGAATAAGATTAAACTGTTAGGCAAGAGAAAAGAATCTTTTTTAAATCTTAGAACTGAAATAAAGAGCAGCCTGCTTGGGGGACTTACAAATAGTGTCCAATAGTTAGAGCTTAGAGTGAAGGGAGTAGCTTGGATAGAAGAAGCCATAGATTTAGGCAAATGCTAGGTCACAAATGACCTTGTATAGCCTACTGAAGAGTTTAGCTTTTATCCTGAAGGTAGTGGAATGGCATTGGTAAGCAAGGGAGTGACATGATCAGATTTGACTTCGGAAAATCACTCAGATTGCATGGTGGAAAATGGATTAGAGGGGTCATGAACTGAAACAGGGACACCAGTTAGGAAGCTGCTGCAGTGATTCCAAGGAGGGAGGGCTAATGGTGTTTGCAACAGTGTAGAGAGAGAGAAAGTGCTACTCTCAAGGTATTGAGAAAGTAGAAGCTATAAGACTTGTGACTTATTACATGTGGCCTGTAAGAGAAAAGGTCCAGTTTCTTGAGCGTGTACACTGATGAAGAATTGGAAAATTGCTGCAATAATAAATCAGATGGAAGATTTCAGTTTAGGATCTGTTGGGTTTGAGTTTTTGTGGAGAAGCCCTTGGGTATTAATCATTAGAAACAGTGTGAAAAGGGGTTAGCAGAGTGGGATTGGGAATCAAACACATCTGGATTCTAGTTGTATGTATTGAGTAATTTATTAAATATCTTCAAACCTCAGTTTACTTGTCTTTAAATGGGGACAATATTTAAACCTACCTTATAAAGTTGACATAATTCATGAAATGGGTTTATCAGGGAGCCTGGTCCACAGTGAGCTCTCAATTACTATGATCCTTGTGTTTAATAGTAATACAGTATTGCCATCCAGGTTGTGATATTCAGTAGAAACATGAGTATTTGGACTGAAAATAAGGAGAGAAATTTAGACTGGAAATATAGTTTAAATTATTAGAATATAAAACTAAACACGAACCAGAGAATGAATAGGATTACTGAGGACAAGTGTTTAGAATAAGAAGAGGATGTAACCATATGGAAAACAAAGGGAATTCCAATAGGGGGCATTAGAAGGACATAGCAAGACGGTGTGGCGTGGCAAGCTCCCACCCCACCCAATAGAGTGCAATGTAAAGAAAGCTTGATGAGCAGATCAAACTCTGAACAAAGATAAACTAAAACTAGGACTCAGATATTTCCATTGAATTTTGTAGCAAAGAAGTCCACGGTGATTTTATCTGTAACAATTTCAGCAGAATAGAGGTGGCAGAATCCAGATCGTAGTTGTCTGAAGCACAAATGGAAAGTGAAAAAATGGAGACAGTTTTTGTAGATGACTCTTGTAAGATACTTGATTGTAAAAAGAAGGAGAAAAATAAGAGAATAGCTCCACGGGGTCTAAAAGAGGTGAAGGTAAATTTTTAACTTTTAAAGATGGGAGAGGAGAGAATTTTAGTTAGGAAGGTGTCAACAGAGAAGAAAAACTTGAAGATAAAGAACCCAAATTGTATTAGTAATGATCCAGACCCTTAAGAACACGGAATGTGATGAGATTGAGTACATAGATGAAGAAAAGGCACCTTTAATATCATGACTGAAGGAGAAAAAATTAGAGAAGATGTAATGAGTTGTACAGTAGTTTGTGACGAAGACTATAATATAACTGATGGAGCATAAGGTATAAGCAGGAAAGTGAAGGGAGTAAATACTAATGGAGATGGTTATAGAGAAAAGTCACAGAATAAATCTAAATTATACCAATTCCCAGGCACCGATCCATATCAATGGAATCAGAATCTCTGGATAGTGAACCCAAGATTGTGCTTTTAAAAACCTCCCAAGCAATTCTTATGAAATAGAGTGAGATCCAACTCATGAAGAAGCATTTGGGAAGGGTGACCTAGTTGGCATTAAAGAATAGGTTAGAGAAAGATATTAAATGACAGATCTGAAAGATTAGATAAAATAGATCCAGGTGACATCGAGGTCAAGATTATTGGCATTGAGAGGTCAAAGGTTATCAAAATTGAGATCTTCAAAGGACTCATGCTATGTTGTTGGATAAGTGATCCACAAAAATGTTGAGAGACTGAGCATTATCCTAGGACATGGAGTGAGGAGGAGCAAGACTGTGTGTCTGGCACTACATTCCCTAGTAAATGATAGGGGACTATAGGAACATCTGTAGAAGTAGAGGCAAATAGTGACACATGTGAAAGTCTTGCTTCTTAAATAATTGTTCTTGTTTAGTTTTGTTATTTACTTTAATATAATTTAATTAATTTATTTTATTTTAGTATAATGTTATAAAGGAGTAATAGCCTAGAAAAATTTTTCAGAGTTAAGGATAATTCTGACCTCACCATACAAATTTATTGGTAAAGAAGAATAAACAGAACCAGACACTCAAGTGATTTTTCTGAATAACAATCCTAGTTTTCTTGATTTGTACTACAATTTGTTCTCCCCTACATCACCTCTATATTTTACAACTGCTTGAGTGACATGGGTGCTTCTAGGAAAATTTGGCATGATTACTTTAGGATTTTGCATACCACCTGCATGAAACCTCTACTTATTTTAGAGGATTATGCCTTATTTTTGGAAGTATAGCAACAAAGGTTAAGTTTTGGGGAGACAATCGCGTTTACTTCAGCCCAAGTAATGCAACACCAGATGGTCCAAGTCCTCAAATTGGTTGAGTAAATGTGATTCCATTGAGTAAAGCAATTTCAGAGAAGAGTTCAGAAAAGCAAAATATGTACATTTTAATTGGTTGGATCACAGTCAATGTTCTTGGTTTTCAACTTAACCATCTAGCCAATAATTTTATTTATCTCTGTTACAAATAAACCAGAGTATATTAATTGAATTAGAGAAATAAACATACAAATATTGCATTTCTTATAATAGTTTCCCTGCTTACTTGGCAGTTTTTCTAGCTTTTTAGAACGATCAAGCATGAAGTATATTACCTGGCATTATAAATAACGCAATAACAGGATGTTCCATGGGGTGAAATTTGTGAGGATTTCCAAATTGTTTTTTGTAAAATCATAATACACATTGCCCACTTTTTAATTGGATTTTTTGTAAATTTCCTCATTTAACTATAATCTATCTTGTACCATTAATACATGACTTCCAAAGAGATGGCTGTGAAAAGACATTGTTTATAATAATTTGACCAAGGGTGTTAAGAAAGAGCTAACAGGACTGAGTTTTCCAGCTATGTGCAATCTGATTCTGTTATTTTTTCTTCTGTTTATTCTAGTGCTTTTCTTATTGAGAGAGTTATGTTTAGATTCTTAATCAATGGAAAAGTATAATAATACACAGGTAATTTCCACTTAATAAAAGGCAAAAATCAACTACTAGAGTTGGAAAATTAGTTTTATGTTAAAGGCTTTATCACTGGTGAATATGAAAACATAATTTGGGAACTTGACTGTTATTCTTGCTATTCTTCTATAGTATTAAAGTAGAAATAAAAATAGTTTCTAGTTGTTGCATCCCACCATTTTCTCCTCTTTTTGTAAATATTCAATGTCCTCTGTTGATTTCTTTATAATATATTTTTATGATAGTATCACTGGGAAACCCAGGGATCTTGATTATGCCCATGTCCCTTGGCAGCAGGAAATGCAACTTTTAGCCAATGCATTAACTTCTTCTGAATTCCTATTTCTCTTCTTAACAATGTTATTATCCCCAATGTTATTATCCCCATTTCATAGGAGGAAACACACAAGATGCTTTGGTTATCCACAGAGATGGGATGGACTCCTCACCCAAAATTTGATTTGGATGTCAAGACTGATAATGCTGCCTACACACTCATATCAAGAGGGCATGAAAATGTTTGTTACTGACATAATGATGCTTTGCTTTCTGGCAGAGAGCAGGGGCCAGCTCTCAAGCTGGTCCAGAAATGGCTTGAGAGAGCGGGAAAAAGAGTGGGTTTTACTGGTAACTAGTTGGTGAAGCTGGGTTATATGTTCCAACGTATAGGCCAGGGATTCCTTGGTTTGAATTTTCTGGTGTCACCAAAGGAGAGTGCACTTAGGCTTTCTTATGAGCTTTCTCAGGCGTGGGGCAGAAAGGAGGGGACTGGTGTGGCATAAGAACTGTCAGCCGTCAACATAAAAATGAAGTAAGACTATTATACAAGAAATTCTATACATTTGGCAGAGCCTAACCTACATGGGGCATGCCATGATACCTTGCTAATTAGAAGGAAGTCAATCTTAAGGTAAAATGTTTAAAAATAAGAATAAAAATACCATAGAAAATTGTATCCAAATATGTGTTATCTAAGCTGTAAATGTTCAGGATTCCCTTTGCATCTCTTCCTGAGTCCTTCCTCCCCAGCCCCAAAATTTCTAAGGGGCCACATGTCAGTTGAATGTAGTACTATACAGCAGGTTATAATCCTAAGTCAAGAAACTATTTTTTTTTATTTCAGAATATCATGGGGGTGCAAATGTTTTGTTACTAATTTTCAGTGACTTGTTTTTCACTTGAGTATGACTCAGACAACTGGCAAAGTCTTCAAAGAATGTCAGCTTCCTTGGGTACATTCTTACATGACAGAGTATGTATTGTAATGATGGGTCATTATTTTTGTCAACCCACATATGGAACCCTAACCAACTGTCACTATCTTCATTTATAGTTGTAGTCCCTGTATACAGAAAGGATTGTTACCATCAATCCAACTCTCACACACATTCACGCACAGAAAGAGCAAAAATAATCATTATTTATGTGTCAATATAATATGAATTTTAGAGAATTCAGTTTGAAGGGCATTGTACACGTTATCTAATCTAATATCCTCATGTGACAAATGGGAAAAATGAGGTAGAGTCTCATCCAAAACCAGACAGTTCCAGAAAGCAAGAGAGCAATAGAATACTATAGATTCACTTTTTATACAAATTCAGAGAATATTAGTGCCAGCTGAATCTGGTGGTGTGGTCTCCTCTAGATAACTGAGTAGGTCCACTGAGAATGTTTTAAGACCATAAAAAGTTACATGTTATAAATTACATTACTTCATAGGATTAAAGCTAGAATTTCAAAACAGAATTTTTGCTTTGTGCTTGGCACAGAGTCTGGAACTTAGTAAATACTCATGCTGCTGCCAGTACCACCAATACTAATTGCTAGTATTATTCTAATAGTAGTAGGTATGTTCTGTTTTAAAATTGAAATAAAACTTAAGTGTGATAGTTATTTGCAAAAGCTATGGAGCAATGTTGGGTTTCAGGTTTCTCACTTACTAGCTTTGTGAGTGGATCACAAACTGGAAGAGTTATAAATTGAGATCCGTGACAAAAGTCCTGACACACAGATATTTTGCTAAATAAATATTGACTTGCCTGATAAAATATGTTACTCTATCAAGATGCTTTTTTGCTGCAAATGTGAAAGACTCTAACTCAACCTATGTTTAAACAATAAGAAAATTCATTACTGCAATGAACAGGAAAGCTTAAGGTATAACAGACTTCAGGCCCAGTTGTTTGAGCTACTTAGTTTTACCTTCAAGAATTGACTTTCTTCATTTCATCTCTCTGCCATTGTTAATCTTGGTTTTATTCTTAGGCTGTTTGCCAGAGGATGCAGAAGATCCATATTTTATACCCTGATACATCAATATTTAAAGAAATATTTCTCAACCTCAGGACTATCAGTACTTTGGTCTGGATAATTCTTTGTGGTGTGGGCTGCCCTGCACATTGTAGTATGTTTTAGCAGCATCCTTGACTTCTACCTACCAGATCCCAGTAGCCCTACTCCTAGTTATCCCCTGGTTATGAAACCAAAATATCTATGAAC
The DNA here is from genome assembly GCF_020740605.2 of Lemur catta. NCBI lineage: Eukaryota > Metazoa > Chordata > Mammalia > Primates > Lemuridae > Lemur > Lemur catta. Next base: position 21,592,014 of record NC_059132.1, on the reverse strand, counting down.
ATTGATAAATGGCCTCTGGTGGGAGGGGTGGTGTCAAAATTGCTCTCAGTTGAGAACCACTGGTTTAGAGGAAAAGAAGAAAGCACTTCTATTCCTAGAAGTTCTGCATGAGTCTTTTCCTCATGCTTTGTAGGTAAGGATTGGATCACATACATGAAAAGAATGAGAGTATCCCTTCATTGATATGTGTTTCCATACCTAAGACATCACCCATAGTAGCTTTCCCTACCCATTGAAGTGTGTGGCTAATTGATACTTTGTGAGAAGGTTGCTAGTCAAAATCTAGTTACATTATTTGCCCTGGTCAGTCTTGTAGACCATAATGAAGTACACATTTGTGACTTTGGCCCTCCAAAAATAGTTGTAGATGGGTGTATACCTACTTGATGAGTGCAATGAGCACTGTCTGGGGAACGGACACGCTTGAAGTTCTGACTGGGGGGGATGGGGGGAGGGGATGCGTGCATACCTACATGATGTGTGCGATGAGCACTGTCTAGGGAATGGACACGCTTGAAGCTCAGATTTGGGGGGATGGGGGGGATGGGCAATATATATAACCTGAACTTTTGTACCCCCATAATGAGCTGAAATAAAAAAAAAAGTTGTAGAGTTAAATAATCATCTAAATAGAAAATTCATAGATGACCATGTCCCTGAGATGAACTTTCCTTATGATAACTGTGAATGAGAAGCTTGACTGCTCTGAGACTCATTCTCCTCTGCTGCAAAATGGAGATGATAATGCCCCATATGAAGGATGTAAGGATTATATGAAATAATGTATATAAACAAGTAGAATATTTGAGCCATAATACACATTCAAGAAATGAGAAATATTAACAGTAGTATTATAACAATGTTTTTCATGGATCACCAATTAAAACAGATTCCTCAGTAATGTCCTTCAGTGACCTTTAGTCTTTTTAAGGTTAGTATGTTTGATATGGTTAGAAGAATTTACATATCATTATTAATATAACGTTTAAAATTTCATTTTAGGGTGTTGGGTAAACGTCAACAAAATCAACTAAGTGAAATTTATTCATTTAGCAAAACAGAATTACAAGAAGTTCAGGATTCAATTTTCTGTGGGTTCTACATCTTTTTATGCTACTTACCATTGACTTTTCCCCCTCTCCTAATAACAAATTGTGTTTGTTTCTGTAATATGTTTTCTCACAGTATTCCCAGAGAACTGGAAAACTGTGACATTTTTAACATAAGCTTTTTTGTTCTCCAGAAATTGGTCTAAAAGGAGGTGAGAATCTATCAGAGTTGCCAAAAGAGAAATGTTTGGTGATAAATTATCTATCTGATCATGTACAATGGACACACAGGATATACCTGAAACTGTCAAATCAAAGTGAGCATGATTAGAATAAAGTTGCTCTGTGTAAGGGCTTTGCTTAAATAAAAGTGACAGGTTTTGACAGACTTTATGCCTGGTATGGATGAATGACTGAGCAAGCAGCATTGAGATGATTTCTGAAATAACTTTTTTGTCAAGGAAGCATTAAAGAATCAAAGTGTCTTTGTTGTATACAATCTGCAGATGACAACTTAGTAATGAAAAGCACCACACTTTTCCACAAACCAGACATTTTGCAGACTCCAGTGGGGAGTGGTCTTTCTCTCACCATCTTACACTTATGGCTGCACCTAGGTGTTGACCAGCTGATGGGTAAATTGACACTGTGGTTTTCAAAACTACAAGGAAAAGCTAGGCCCAAATAGTAACCATGCCCTTGTCTCCAGATAACGGTCATTCTCCTCAACCATCCATTTACCCAGAAGGCAATCTGTCTTCCCAGAGGCAGTAATGTCGCTTCTTTGAGAAACAGAAGCTGTACTGGGATTATAGTGGCTCTTGATTCTAAATCTATTGAGAACCAACTTTATGACTTAAACCTTTTTCTTTCTCTTTGAATTATTTTACTCGATATAAAATAGAAATAGTTCTTTCAACAATTATTTGATCCATGCTACGTGGTAGATACAATGACAAACATGGAAATGTTTAAGATACACTCTGTCTCTAAAGGTTTCATAGTCTATTTACCGGGCAATTGAAGATGATTTAAGACAGCATCTAAAATGCAAAGCGTTATATCAATTCAAGGATTCACTAGAATATTTTATCAAGAACAGATATGTGTGTATGTGTTTATATATCTCATTAATATCTATCATCCATCTTTCTATATATTCCTCTCCTTCTCAGTGTGCATGCATATTTACTACAAAGACACACACATTGAGAAGCAGAGGAAAACACAGAGAGAGAAATTGGTAAGAGAAAAAGCCTGTAATTATTACCATTTTTGGTGTGATTATATGTGATATTTTATTTTGAACTTACGTTTTACAAAATGAATATGCATTGCTTTTGCAATAAAATGGGCAAATAAAAGTTATCTGTATTCGGGGGACAAAAGCATTCCAACAAGGATGCAATTTTGCAATTTCCATCAACATCTAACTCTCATATTCCTTGGCTAACACAAATATGGCTTTTCTCTTGCAGGCTATTTTCCAATAAGGTAAGGTAAAAGGAAACAGGGAAGTTACGTGATACAGATTCTATGTCAAAATAGTTTTGGAACTTCTAGTAATTTAGTGAGCAGGTAGGGGAAAAATCAAACTTGATGGCCAGTGAAGAATGCAAGAGGGAAGTTGTTTTGTCCATGGCCTGATCCTGTGTGCCTAGAACCAAGCCCACCTTATAACAGGTACTCAGAAAACCTTGGCTGAAACAACACAACTGAGATCCAAAGCCCAAATTTTGGCTGTGATACTTGAGTCAGCAGAATCTTTTTTTTTTTTTTTAAGACTGAGTTAAGAAAAAGCCAGTTTTGAAGATTCAAATCTTTCAGTAGCCATACTTTGGATAAGTACCAACCTTTGGATTGGATACAAAAAGGTATCATCTCTATTGTCTTCCTGTAACAGCTCCCCAGTCAACTAGGGCTCACGTGGAAGCAAAAGACTTTAACACAATCATTTAGCGACAAAATATTTTGTACTGGCTATTGTAGGGGTGAGGGGAAACTTGCCCTTTCCTCCTAAAGTTTGCAGAAAGATCAACTCACAATTAAGGCAGATTAATAGGAGAAAGGTTTGTTTATCATGCACACGAGCAAAATCACAGAGTGATTACTCAATATCCCAATGAACTTCAGATATTTTTATACCTGTCTTTTTCCCCCCAGAATATTAGGAGGATACAAACATTTTGGTTACATAAACTGCTTTTGTACCATTTGAGTCAAAGTTGTAAGTGTGCCCATCACTCAGATAGTGCGCATTTTACCTGTAAGGTGTGAATTTACCCATCCCCTCCTTCCCCCACCACCTGGTTGATTTCTAATGAGTATTATATCCACATGTGCACGTAAGTGTTGCTGGGTTAGTTTCAATTTAATGGTGAGACATGTAGTGTTTGTTTTGCCATTTTTATGATACTTCACTTAGAAGAATGGTCTCCAGTTCTATCCAGGTTAATATACCTGTCTTTTTCGAGGGAAGAGGAAATGAAAAGTGTAGGTAATTCTGTTTAGAGGTGACATATGGTGTCAGGAAGGACAAATGGATGAGGGAAACAGATTGACTTGTAAATTAAACTGAGAGACAGGTATTATACTTAAATGATTTGGACCAGGTCTGGTTGCATCCTTGACCTTCTTTTCTGCAGTATGCTGAGATAACAGAGAGAGGAAGGGAAGTCAGCTGACCCCTTTGGTCTTTTGATCAAGTCAATCTGATCAAAAGCCTTTAATTCAAAGGGAAAGCCTTTAATTCAAAGTACTCTATACCAAGGAGTCATATTTTGGGGTGAAATTTCCTGAGCTCCTTCACTATCTATTTCTGTGTAACTAATTTCTCTAAAACTTAATAGCTTGCAACAACCAACCTAAAATCTCACACAATTCCTGAGAGTCAGAAGTCTAGAATCAGCTTACATGGGAGGTTCCGGTTCATGGATTCAGTCAAAGCTGAGCTGGGCTGCAGTCATCACATGGCTAGACCGATTGCTGGCCAGAAGCTTCAGTTCCTTGACATATGGGGTGGACATTTCCACAGAGCTGCTTATAACACTGGAGCCTGCCTCTCTCAGAGAAATTGCTGAGAGAGAGAGACTGAGAGAGAACTTGCACGGGTACACGTGTATGCACACACACACGGAAGTCATAATGCTTCTGTGTTCTGTCTCAGAGTCACACACTATCAATTCCACTTTATTTTATTAGTTAGAAGAAACACAGTAAGTCGATCCCAGTTCAAGGAAGGAGTGTCAAACAATTAGCTGATATAGTTGGGCTCAATGCTGGAGGAAAGTCAGGATCATAGATTTGGGTTCTGACAACTGTCTCTTACCCTTTCCCACACCAGGGCCAGAATCTGTTGTATGCTGACCCAGTTAACATTGCTGAGCTATTATGTCCGCCTCTGTGAAGGCCCCGCTGGGTACAGAGGTGGACTTGAGGGTCCATAGAGATCAGTTTTCATTTTCTTGGGTGGTTTCACTAACACTCGTGCAATTCCAAAAATACGATGAGATTGTTTTTCAGTCCTTTATTTCTTCATCCTTGCCTTCCCCAACTGGTGTTTTTTGAATTCTCCAGGGGAAATTGTTGTGCCCAGAAAGAAACAGGGACAAAAAGAAATCTTTTCAAGTTAAATACTTGTTCAAATTTTAGTTCCTGTTCTCACAGCCAGAGGGGAAATTAGATTTGTTAAATAAGAAAAGAAATGCCTTTTGAGGGCAGACACACTCTCTCTCTCTCCCCTTCTCTCTCCCTCTTCCTCTCAGTCTCTCTCCCTCTTTCTGTCTCTCTCCTCAATATGTGAAAACATTCATACTGGAAACTATTATTTCAATAATGTTTCTTGAAAAAATTACACATAAATTAAGCAAAAATTGTGTTTCCTGGAAGCTAAAAAAATAAAGTCTAGATATGAATGATACTATTACTATTCCCGTCTTATGATTGTATAGCACTTCACAGTTTATAAATAACTTTGCATATGTGATTTTATTTGATGTTCATGAAAAATCTGTGGGAGAGGTAAAATAGATATTCATCCCTCCACTGGATAACATATATGCATGGAGATACACAGATGTTTGGTGACTTGACTAAAGTCATCTAACTGCCACCATAAAGATGTTTCAGAATAGATTAATGAAGAGAGGGGGGACGGAGAGAGAGGATAAGAGGGAGAGAGTGGGAGACTGGGATTTAAAGCAAGTATCATCCCAAAGTTAATACAAACAAGAAGGGAAGAGACTATGATGACTTTTTAGATTTGGGTGAGTCACAGCATTGTGGGAAATTAGGAACCTTAAAACGTGAGCATCATCCTGAAATTTCTCCTCTATTTGCTGGGAAATCAGTCCTTCTTGACTACAGTCAAAAGCAAAAAACAATTTGGTTGGAAATGTCTAGCCCAAGTCAATCTATGAATTATACCAATGATTCTCAAGCTTGAGAAAGTGTCAGAGTCACCTGAAGTTTCCTTAAAACACTAAATACCAACCCCTTGCCCCATACTGTCTGATTCGGTATCTCTGGGGTGGTGCCCAGTAATTTGTATTCACAAGTCCCCAGGTCCTGACATTGCTGCACTGGGCTCTGACTTTGAGAACTCTAGTCTGTTGTGTTAGTTTCTATACTTGAGTCCCCTTCCAGCCTTGGTCTCCAGCACTGCCTTTGATATCCAGCTTGTGTACACTGCCCCCTGGTGTCCTCGATGCTGGCTCTGCCTAAAGTGACCTCTTATAACCTAAACTGGGACACGTGAGAGCGAAGGCAGCACTAGTGATAGCTACGCTGGGATTGTCTGGATGAACAGAAACTTACATCCAAGCTGGATGTCACTGTTCGACTTAATTCTAAACATATCTTTTATCCCTAATGAGGATTATTTAAATAATTAATAATTGAGAAATGTTTTATAGGGGGAGATTTTATATATATAAAATACTTTATTTTTTTTTTCTGTCCCAGTTCCTGGTACATCACAATACATGCTTTGAGGAGCATCTTCAAGATGGAGGGATGGATTTATGTCCTTAGCTGCTGGCTGGCTAAAGACAGCTAATGTTGCTCTTAGGAGATGGTCTCAGCTAAAGCAGAGTGTCTCCCGCAAGGTCATACCTCGTTCCAAGGGCAGCCTGCACCAGTGACTGAAACACACAGGATATATAGGCCCATTCCCTTCTCCGGCATCTCCAAAGGACCATCCCAGCTTTAGAGAGGCCTCCTGGGGTTGACTAAGCCTGAATCACAGCTCAACTTCTCCCTCTGCTGACAACAGCTTTCTTCCTTTCCCTAAGTACTGATTCCAACTGATGTCCTGTACCCTCATCTCCATCTCAGAGTTTTTGCTTCCTGGGAACCCAACCTGTGACACACATAGTAAGTATTCAATAAGATGAGTTGCTGTTACTACCACTACTACTATGACGATGACTATTTTCTTCAAGTAATTTTCCATGCCAGTGGCTCCCTTAGACATGGCTATGTATCGTACCACTAGTTGATCTAAAACAACTGCTAAAATTACTACTATAAATCCTGTAATGAAATAACTAGCCTTCATAGTAACATAGTTACATAGTAACCTAACACTTGGTAAATAGTGATAAATGCTTCAGTTTGAAGTATAATTAAAGCCTGCCCTCATTAGAAGGCTGTGTCCACATGATGTCATTCCCTGGACTTATGGTAGACAAGCAACTATGCAGTTCTTTAACTTGTATTTATTTAATACTCATCATGTCTCCTAGAGGTGAGTACAGTTGATCCTTGAACAACACAGTGGTTAGAGGTGTCCCCATATGGTAAAAAATCTGCGTATAATTTTTGACTCCTCTAAAATTTAATTACAGGTAACCTGTGGGCCAGAAACCTTACCAATAACATAAACAGTGGATTAACACATATTTTGTATGTTAAATGTATTATATATTGTATTGTTACAATAAAGTAAGCTAGAGAAAAGAAAATGTTATTAAGGAAATGTAAGGAAGAGGAAATACATTTACAGTACTGTACTGTATTTATTGATACCATAAGTTTACGTCTTCTCTCTACCAGATGAATTGCCTGTCTGAAATAGCAGGCAGTCACATCTGCAGATTTCAATCTATGGTACACAGCAAGCAATTCAACTTGTTCTTGTAACGTCAGGACTTTTCTCTGATACTTAGGAACACTCCCAGCATCACTAGTGGCATTTCTCATAGGTTGCATGATGTTATTCAGGGTTTATAGTATTGCACTAAACATGATAAAATTTGCCAGAACTGCAAGATAACACTTTTTACTGTGATCCGCAATATACTGGAGAGAGGAACTGCTCACTCAGAGATGATTAGCGTCACATGGCATTTTACGCTGATACTTGCAACTCCTGAGTTCACCCAGCAGGTACCCGCAAATCTTGAGCTCACCTCAATAGCAACAGAAGGTGGCTACAAAATTGCTACAGTAGTATCGTACGCACTGCAGTTAATTTTATGCAGTTATGATTTGATACTGCATCTTTATGATTGTTTATATTTCTCTCAACTGGGAATGGCATCAAGTACAATCTGTACGTGTATGCATAAGTTTTATAAATTTTAATTTTTTATAATAGATTTATGCATATTTGATTGTAGTAAATAATAAATATATGTAGTAACTACATGTATTTTATGCATTCATGGCATACATTTTCTTAATTTTTTCCATATTTCTAGAGTATACAGTCCATCTGTGAGTTTTTTTCAAATTGCTGCACATATCCAAATAATTTTCAAATATATTTATTGAAAAACGTCCATGTAAAAGCGGATTGGTGCGGTTCAAATCTGTGTTTCTCAGGAGTCAACTATACTATTATTTTCCTTATTCTGCATTTTAGACTTTATGAATATTCAGTGTGTGTGTGCTACAGTGTATGTATGTGTGCGTGCATGCATGTATACATGATGATGATGTCAGATGAGGAGCAACTCTGAGTTTGGTGAAGCCATATACCCCAAGCCTTCACATTCAGCTCAGTTTTTCTGTGTGTGAGCTGATGAGATGGGCTGGAATACATTCAGGTTTCCTTGAGAACTGCCAGTGAGGATACGTGATGTCCTTTCCAAGAGGGAGGGATGTTAAATTTACTGTTGATTAACAGGAACCCCATTCGGTGAAGTGGGGACATTTACACTGCTTGGCAGTATTTAAGATCAAGCTTACAAAAGAGCTATGAATTACTTAACCGTTGGCAGAAGCTAAGCTTCCTTTTTGATGCAATTTCCAGGCTTCCTTTTTTCCCAACCTCCTTGCCAGTTTTAAATGGCTTGGGACTCTGAACAAAAGTTTGGCCCCATAACTGTCTCCTCCTTTTACATGCTTTCTGACAGATTTTTTTTTTAAAGAAATGTACAATTAATTCTATCTGGATTTAAAAAAAAATACCAATTCTCCAATCTGGCACTCCTTGTATGAATGCATTTCTTATTCTAAGAGCTTTAGGTATGTCCCTGAGCACTTTTCAATAACTTAATTAAAACTCATCTGGGAGAGTTCACAGGGAGAGTCATGAAAGGACTCAGGAAAGAAAGGCAAAAAGGAGAGCCAGAGAGAAGAAGGAGGCAGCTCATTTAAACCAAGGTTTATTAACTTTGACTCTGATATTTTGGGCTGGATATTTCTTTGCTGTGAGGGGCTGCCCTGTGCATTTTATAATGTTCAATAGCATCCTACTCCCAACATCCTGAGCTGTGATACCAAAGATTTTTCGGGTATTGCAAAAAGTTCCCTGGGTAGTGGGGCAAAATCTTTCCAGGTTGGAAACCACTGATTTAGCTGTCAAGGGGCAAATGATGCAAAGACACTATCAATAATCTAAATGACCTTCTCTCTATTCCAAGCAGTACCATTGAGGCCAGAAATCTGGTGATCCAGCCCCATTACATCATTTACACCTATTTGTTGAATAAACACTAATTATATGACTATTTTCTGGCACTGTGCTAGTTCTGCAACACATGGTTCCTACCTTCAAAGAACCTACAGTCAAGTGAGGAAGACATTCGACATTGAATTTATAATCAGAAAACTAAATATACAAATACAAATTATGGGAACCTTACGAAGGAAAATGTAGGCTGGCTGGAGAGGGTAACAGAGGGTGGTCTGTCCTACAGTTGTAGTCATATGAGGACACTCTGAGGTGGCAGTGGTGTAACCACTATCTGAAGCCCTAGCAAATTCTGCCTGGAGATTAGCTCTTCTTTCCTGTTCTAAATTCTGGTTCTACATTGCCCTGCCCACAAGGCTTCGAACCCTTCCTTCTTTGGTTCTTCCTCCGTCATTTATAAGTGGCTTATGCTTGCTAACATGAGAGGGAAAACATGGGCCTGGGAGGTTTTGGGGCTCTCCGTTCACAGAATTTACCCCCACCATGGTTCAGTGGGGAGAAGAATGGAGAGACTGCATTCTTTCTCACAATCACCCTGGCTGGTCAAGACTGTCTTCTTTTCCAATTCTTTTTCTTTGCTTTTTATTGTTATTTTTCAACACATTCCGCTCCCCTGCCCTGGCTTCTTTAGAATCATAAAAATGCTATACATATTGAATATATATAATACTATTTTGAAAAGCAAATCAAAGAAATATAATATTGAAGCTTCCTTTTCAAATTGCATTCCTCTCTCCCTTCTGAATAGAATTCTGTTTCAGGCTTTCTCTTCTGAAGTTTCTAGGCTGAGGGCCAGGTAGCTCGACCTTCCCACTCTCATTACATGTGTTGCTGTGTAACAGAAACAAGGTTTGGGGCAAAGGAGAGAGCCAACCTTCTTCAGATGGGGGGAAAATATTTCCCCTTGCTATTTTGTAACTAGGTCTAAAATTTACCACATTAATAACTACATTAGTTTAGTATTAGAAGCCCTAATAAAATGCAAAGTCCACAGACACATTAGACTTGTCCACTACCACGAAAACTGGCTTGAATTAAGTGAACACATTAGGGAGCAAGAGCAGGATCCTAAAAATGTAAATTAAAACCACAATGAGATATCTCAGACCTATTAGTAGAATGGCTATTGCCAATAAGACAAGAGATAACAAATCTTGGTGAGGATGTGGAGGGAAGGGAACTTTTGTGCACTGTTGGTGGGAATGTAAATTGGTATAGTCATTACAAAGCATTGCTCAAAAAATTAAAAATAGAGCTATGAGCTATTCTACTTCTGAGTATATATACAAAGGAAATGAATTCAGTATATGGAAGAAATATCCACATTCCCATGTTCATTGTAGCATTATTCACAGCAGACAAGATACGGAAACAATCTGAATGCCCATCAAATGATGAATGGATAACAATATCCATTTTACTACATACGTATACAAACACAAACATATGTGTGTAATGAAATATTATTCATCTTTAAGAAAGTAGGAAATTCTGTCATTTGCAACAATATAAATGAACCTAGAGGACATTATCCTAAGTGAAATAAACCAGGCACAGAAAGTCAAATACTACATGGCCTCACTTATATGTGGAATCTAAAAAAGTCAAATTCATGGAAGCAGAGAGTAGAGTAGTGGCTGCCAGGGGCTGGAGGGTTGTGGCAATGGGATGATATTGGTTAAAGGGCATAAATTTTAGTTATGTGGGATGAGCAAGTTCTGGAAATCTAATGTACCTCATGGTGACTATAGTTTATAATAATGTATTGTATACTTGAAATTTGCTCAGAGAGTAGATCTTAAGTGTTCTCACCATACATGCACAAAATAGTAACTATGTGAGGTGGTGGTGATGTTAATTAGCTCAATCATAATAATCATTTCACAATGTACACATATGTGTGTATATATATATATATAATATATATATATATACACACACACACACACATACATCATATTGTACACCTTAAAAACATATTTCTTTAGTTTTTATTTTCAGACTTACCTCAATAAAGCTGGGGAGGGAAAGATCATGAAAGAAGTTGGGGATGAGAAGAACAGAACCCTGAGATAATAGGACGGAGGAGTGACCAGGTGTCAGGGACAGGCCCTGGTCACTAGGCAAGCCTGAGCTAAGGATATCTCCAAATTCCTCAATAGGAAGCGATACAGGAGAGGGGTCATTCACAGACATGGAGGAGGAATGCATAGAGAATTAAAAAATAAAAATACAATTCTCCCTCAAGACAAGCTTCACCTAACTCCCCATCAAGCTGTTTGCAGAAAACACATTGGAAGCAAACTCCAAGCCCATTTGGCTTTGTTTTTATTCAAGTAATGATCAGAATTGGACCAGTAACCAAATGTGTACAAGGTTACAAAGCCTTAAGTTTTTGCTCATTTTAAAAGCTCAGCCCTGAAAAGCGGATATGAGAGGCATGATGATGTGACACTGTATTGTTGGCTAAAGAGAATGTTCTCCTTGCAGTCTGAAACATGACCAGAGGGCCCTCAAAGGTGCTCACACAGTAGTAATATTCTTTGGGGGCTGGGGCATTGGGGGTGGGTAAACACAACTAATGGACGCGGTGAACATTGTAGTGGGGGAAAGGCACGCCTCAAATCATGATTTGGATGTGGCAAAATCATAACATATAACCAAAATGTCTGTACCCCCATAATATCCTGAAATTTAAAAAAAATGCTGGGGACCTCCTGAAGCACTTTCCAAATAAAATAAATGAATAGATGTTCATGTTACCCAGATTTTACTTAGGATTTGCCAGGTGTCTACTAAGCATTTTCTTTAAAAGAAATAGTTTTGCTATGAAACAAAACTTAGTGATTTTTCTAAAACTGAAAAGTTCACTGCAGTTTCATGGGACTATTCCTTAAACAACAGGACAGGATAGCAAGCTAAGGTACAGAAATCTGACAGCTGTAATATCTCACAGCTCTGAGCAGGGATGGAAGGAGAATAGTGTCATGTTAAATCAGTCAGAAGTTAAGAGACCTGATAAGAGTATAAAAAAAGGAGGATGCAGGAGAAGGATGCCCAAACTTGCCAAAAAAAAAAAAAACCCTCTCCTTCAATAAGTAGAAATAGATACATGAACAGTAGTCACCTTGGACCACCACTTCTACGTTGATCTACATTTAATCTGATTAAGAAAAAATATAACAGGCATTTCCACTCATGTTCTGGAATTAAAAATACATCACTTCAAAATAATGTTATTGAACATTTGTTACTTTGAAAGGCACTGAAATAAGCACTACACAATACCTAACATTAGTCATCAAAGCAAATCAGACTTGTATTGTTATTCACATTTGTAGATGAAGAAACTGAGATTCAAAGGGTAGTACTTGAGCTTATGCCTATTTAGACACAGGTTGGCCTGACTCCAAAGCCAAATGCACTGTCAATGATGGGACATAGGTTAAATCAACAAAGGAGCAAAATTACAGTTGATTCTCATTATTTGTGGTAGCTGTGTGACATAAACTCATGAACACTGAATTAGTAATGGCTTAACCATTGCTCCTAGGAGAAATGCAGGGTTGCATTCCTGTAAACCCCTGGTCACATTTTTATCAACTGACCTTGTTTTCTGTTGTTTCTGTTTAAAGACAATTTACTTAGTATGTTGTTGATGTGTTGACATTGAACTCATGGCCAATAGAACTATAACTCATGTCTGAAAAAAGCTTACCTAACACACATTTTCTCCATAAGACACACCACAGCATTCTTACACTCTGTTGTTATATATGCATAGACAACCTCAAATTGTATTCAAAGATTTAGGGCAGTCGGTGGTGAGGGGGTAAAGGTACTGGGTGGCCATGGGCCAAATGTGGGAGAAATGGGCAAATGTTTTCTCAGGTATTTATTAGTTCCTTCAATAATAGCTTTGGATACATATTTTAAAAGACCTTCCCATTCTGAGAGTATTAAGAAAAAATATACATCTGTTGTTTTCATGGTTTTCATTATCTACATTTAAATCTTTGATTATACTGATACTTTCATAGCTTCTACAATTTCTTGGGTGAACCACAGGTTAATGGGAAGAAACGGTGCATAAACAGAAACACACAAATAATATTTTCAAAAGAGGTGGCCACTCAGGTCGAAAGCAGACAAAGAACTTCTTACAGGTAACTTTCTTGATGTTCAGAGTCTTGACTGATGTCCTCACTTGCTGGATATGGAAGCTGAGTTACTGTCATATTTCATACTTGCTACTTTTATCACTACTCCAGGAAAATTTATGGAAATAGATCAAAAAGTCCAGTTCCCTATATAAGCTCCTATGGGCAGGCCCATATCATGACCTGGGGGATAAGGTAAGGTCAGTGCTCAAGTGCTCCTGGTCAGCATCTCAGCCTCCAGTTTTTCATCATTCTGAAAATCCAATTGTCATGTTCTTTATATTGAATATTTATATGAATTTATTTAATCAAATCTACCATCTGCATTTCAATTCATCATGGAATATCCTTTATAGCATGGAAATTCTTCCACTCCATGTTTTATAGTCTATAGATTATAATCTGTAGTCATAGATTCTAGCATATGGTCACTTAATGTATTTAGTTACCATGTCTCTTTAGTCAACTTTAATTTGTAAAATACCCCAGGGTTTTTTGCCTTTTATGATATTGACATTTTTGAAGAATAAAATTGATGGGCTATTTCTATAGCCTCTTATAGCACCTTGATAGTTTCTTTTTGAAGCATATCTTTGTTCAAACTGGGAAGAGTATTTTTCCCAGTGCATATAGCAGTGCTCAGGCCTTTAGAGCCAGCCGGGCTGGAATCAGGACATAAATGACAATGCCAGAGATGCCAGGATGTTCAGGAGGAATTTTCCAAACAGAAAGACCTACTGCAGTGAAGAGAGAGGAATAAGGGGGTGGGCAGCTTAAAGTCTAAATTTTGAGGGGGTACTGGACTAAGGAGAAGCTGTTGTTACTGAAGAAATTGGGCAAAGAAAGGAGCTGCCAACTCTGCTCCTTTCCATATAATCCCCACCATATGAGTGATTTGATGTCCTCAGCCAAGACTTTTCCCTTAGAATGAGAGGAGAATTGAGGAAATTAAGGTGAGTAAATTAAGCAGTGCTTGATTTCAGCAGTTTTTTATCTAAATGATAAAACCATTCATATTATAACTCTGTTGTAGACATGGATCACAAAGGGAGAAATACACATGCTAATACACATACACATGTATATCTATCTACATCTATATCCATATATACCATCAAGTAAATCACCTCATTAATTATTTTTTAGAGTATTATATTTTTTAAAGCCACCAATAGTGGTTTGTATGAAAAGTTACAGAATAAAAGAGAAAAATTAGGGAACCATTCACAGAGGAAGTAAATATTGATATAATTCAACACAACCCTACATTCTACTAGGTATAACTCCAGGAACAAATAATTATTAAGAGATGTGTTTAAATTATTTTCCATGAGGTGTGCTAGCACCACTCTCAACACTTTTGCATTCTTGCTATCTGTTAGAGACTACATTGCTCACTCATGCTTTTTTGTAGAAGTGGATTATTTTGGGTAAACGAAGAGTTGCTGAGTTGAGGGCAATGGAGAATCTAAGAGTATAATGACCTAGGAATGAGCAAGCATTTCTGGGAAAAATCCAGGCTTTTAAGGCTGTGAAAGTGGTAATTTCAAGGTTGAGATCAAGCTAATATCTGGCTGTATGTGGCATAAAAGGAAAATTGTACTGGGTATAGATGATATTCTAAAAGGTTATAGTTGGAAAATAGCAAGGCCTAGAGAAAGATGGAGGAATCTGGTAGCCCAGGATATGTGGATGGGCATGCTTGGTTGGATGGTGGGAGGGGGGTTGGGTGTTCACCATCATCTTCGTCTTGAGGCCTCCTTTGTAAATGTTCCATAGCTCAGTAGGTCATAGAGCACATACATGGTCAGTGCCCAGTTGTCTGAAATAGCAGTATGCTGTACAAAATGAAGAAAGACCTCCATTACCTGAACAGTTGTAGTGTCCCATGGATGAGTTCAAATTCAGCTTTGTAGGATATTTTATCTGTTTTTATTTGCTTTTACTGTGGAGTGTGGGACTCTTCTTTCTTTTTTATGTACTCCCTCCAGATGAATCAATTTTTAGGTAAAAAGGGATAGAAATCAGTTTCAAAAAAGTCTAGATCTGGTCCCCAATGTAGATGGACTGTTTTTTGTTGTTCTTGTGTTTTTTTTTTTTTTAATATTTCTCTTCCCATTTTACTGAATCAACAGACATGTGAGATGGTGCATTTCAGGAAAAATAGGAGCAATTTCCTTCTAGGAGAGCAGGTTGGACAGGATGGAGATTAAAGTGGAAACTAAGTCTTCTATCCAAAGCTCACAGAATGTCTGGGTGTTGGAAAGGATCCCAAGATGCGGTTAAAATACTGTGATTCAGTGTCTATGGAGTGGATTAGTAAGAGAGTGCAGCATACTTGTAGGGAAGCAGGACCACACAATTGTTCAGCATTCTGTTTCCTGTCTCAGGCACCTCTGGACTCAGCCTCTGTCTTTGGTGTGACTTGGAGAGAAAGGCTGAGTCTCTGAATGCCTCTGATCAGATGCTAAATACTGAGCTCTGACCTCAGGGAGCAGTATTCTGCCTGACAGATCCCACACACACCTACACAGGTCACAGATTCTGCACCTGTCCTCAGCAGAGGGCTACTGACTGGAATAGCAATAGAGAATCAGGTGTATAAAACACTTCTTTATTTGAGTTTTACAAAGAAGGAGCAATACAACATGTGTTTACCACCTTCACAAACAAATAACAGGGAAGGAGAACAGAGTCCATGAATTTGATGTAGAAAGATATTATTCATAAATAATGAAGCTCTTTAGCTTGCCTAGAAAGAGGAGAGTGATAGTTCAGTTGCAGTTCCTCATTCTTTTCTTGCATTCTTGTTCAAGGCAGGAGCAAGAAGATGAAGTTCTCACTTTATCCCTCATTCTCCCAGGATATCAATTTCTCATCAACCTCAATCACCCCAAGAATCCAACTGATCCATTTGACAGCATCCTCCACCACCCAAGGACCCTCTCTCCTTCACTAACACTGTATCTCTTTCCTATGGCTACTGTAACAAGTTATCACAAACTTAGTGGCTTAAAACAGCACAGATTTGTTAGCTCATAGATCTGTATTTCAGATGTATAAAATGGGTCTCACTGGGCTAAAATCAGGGTGTCATGTAGGGCTGGCTCCTTTCTAGAGGCTCTAAGGGACAGTCAGTTTTCCTCCCTTTCTTAACTTCTGGAAGCTGCCGCATTCCTTGCCTTCTGGCTCGCTTCCATCTTCAAAGCCAGCAATGGCCAGTTGAGTATTTCTCAAATCATATCTTTCTGACTCTTCTTTCCCCTCCTTTCCCATTTAAGGACACTGTGATTGCATTGGGCCCACCTAAATAATTCAGGTTGTTCTACCTATTTTAAGGCCAGATGATTAGCAACTTTATCTCCATCTGATAACTTTATTTCTTTTTCAATGTAGAGTAGCATAATTACTGGTCCCAGGGATTAAAATGTGGACATCTTTGGGGTTCATTATTATGTCTACCACAACTGCCATATACCATACTAAGTCTGACCCAATCTTATACGATTCTTGTGCTGTTGAATAATGTCCCAAAGAGTTCATCTCCAGAGTGTCTTTACTTGTTGGCCTCTGTTGTTCCAATACTATCAGTCATGGACCACTCACAACAGCCCATTTCAGCCTTCTTATGGCAAACACCTGCAAAGACTTGTCCCTCCTAACATCTTCACACCAGATTCTCCATCAAGGGCATCTTCCTCTCCATATATCAAGAGTTAACTCTGAGAAGAACTTGCAACCAGCCATATGGAAGCTGGACGCCTCTCTCTGCATAGGCAAAATATCCAGAAAAACTTGAAGATTTGAGTCTTAAAGAGAGTGGATTTCCAGATAGGATTGGAGAAAGAAAAGAAGAAGGGATCATTTCTAAAACAACCAAGACTGGGCTATGAACTGAATACTCTTAGTATCTTAGAATAAGTTGAGGAGCCAGAACTGCATTGACCCCAACTTTTCCAGACCACTTAAGGCTAATCAGAGTAGCTGCACAGCTCCTACTGTCTCCTAAATCCCAAGACCTTGGGGAACATTTGCAACAGAAACGGAGTCAGTTCTTCCAGAAACTCCTCTTTAGGCTCAGTAAGCGTATGCTAGCTGCTGTGTTGGTGTCTGGTAGCTGTTTTCCTCTAGTGGCTAGTTGTAGTGCCCACCAGGTCCCCACTACTTCCCCAGCTGTGGCCTCTTCTCCACCACAACCTGGCCCTGGCCATCCCCTGCAATCCTGATGCAATTACAGCTCAGGTGGCTCAAGTATCTCCCCAGGTCCACTTTAAGCCTATCTCCCACTTCTGCTAACATCTTCTCCAACTATTCTGTTGAGCATCGCTTCTTAGAATCCAGAAAGAGGCACAGTCTCTTACAATTACTGAAATCAGAAAACAAAAATGATTCTTGTAGCAGAAGCAACTGGAAAGGTTCAGGAGTTTACCCCAGGAGGTCCAAGGATCTCGGAAAGCTTTTAGTCTTCCAGCTCCCAACCTTCCCCAGGATAGCCTGACTTCCCACTTCTATGTGATAGTGTTCTATAGACACTATCAACCTTCCTGAAGATTTTGCTGTCAGTGAGAAGATGAGGAAACAACTCTAGTATCACCTTCAAAAATAGGCCTGGACTGAATAATTTCAGAGACTCTGGAACCCATGCAGCCTCTGAGCAACTGACCAGGGATAGCTAAGCTGCAGGGAATATGTAGACTCTCGTCACCCTCAGTGTCTAAGGGCCAGAGCAGTAAGGATCTAAGGATTGGGTTGATGCACCCAAGAAGATTCTAGGGGAGAAGGCCCAGAAACATCTGGCTAACAGCATGACTTAAGGAAGGGTCTGGGACATATCCTAAGGGGTCCAAAAGATCATCTCAAGATGGGCATAGAAATATACTTAATAAAGGGTCAGGGAGTGAATGCTGAGAAAAAGACAAAAGGCAACTTAATGACTGACTCAGGAAATGATTTATTTTAATGATCTAAGGAAAACCCTGGAGCAAAACACTCAGAAAACATCCAGAACATAACGTTGGTCAGAAAGACTGAGCATATAAATCAGGATATACCTTTTTCTTGGATAGCTTCCCTTTTTACATTGTCCATTCATCGGAAGTCTTATACACATGTGAAATCAGAAATTTACCACCTCATTGGTTCAAAACTTCACTACAGTACATCTTGGAGTTTTCCTTCCTAGATGTAGGCATTTGACAGCAGTTTCTAGAGGCTACCGAGACAGGTGCAAGAAGCCTACTTGATACAATTTTGTGATTGGCAGAAGTAGGACCTAATTCTCGAGGTCTTTTAATTTATAAAACTGTATCAGATGAGAAAATCCAAAGCCTGGCCCCTTTCTCTCCTTAGACACCCTCAGCTTAGGGGCAGACTCCATAGCCAAGGTTTTCCAGCTGCTCATGGGAAAACAACAAGCATTTCATGGAGATCAAATGATTATAAAAAGTTCATACCAACCCTGGATAATATTCTACCTGCCCCTTTCTCTGTGGGTGAGGAAGGCCAGGAGGACCTGAGATGGTCCCAGTTTTATACCAGCTATGAATTTCCAGGGACCTGCCAGCCTAAGGAAGATAGAAAACAAAGTTTCAACCCCTCTCACCCTGCATCAAAGACAAAACCATGCACAGTGGGACGGAGCTAGAGAGCTGGAGGACAAAGAGAGTCTGGGCAGCAGAAACAGAGATCCTTTCATGTTCATGTCCAAGAAAAGAAAGGGCATTAATTTAGACCCTTCAAAACAAAAAAGAAGACCCCAAGAGAGAATCTATTCAGGAAGCATAAAGTGGAGGATTCAAGGTTGGGGAATTTTACCCACCAGAGAAAAGACAAGCAACTCTGCTGTGCATAGGAGGTCAAGCAGATATTCTGCTAAACAAAATGCCCTAGTTCCTTTTCCAAAAAGATCAGGCTCCTCAAAAAAGTAAACTCAGATACAGGACACATCATCTGCTATGGGGGATTAGTCCCAGGAAAAAGAGGGAAAAGTCAGCAAGCTCCCCTGAAGCAAACTAGGTCAATGTCGTTATCCGAGCAGAGTGTTGGCCTATTCCAACCAGACCGGTCTTTGGACAGTGGGGATACTGAAGGTCAGGACCAATGCCAGTAACGGACCTGATCCTGCAGAGTGCACTGGGCCTAAGGTGTGGACTTCATGCAAGGAAGGTGCTCAATGCAAACAGGTACTTCACAGAGCCCATAGCTGAACATTCCTGTGATTACAGGGCTCCCTCCTTCCTCGTGCAAAACAGAGAAACAAATGCCAAACCTGCAGGATTCAAGCATGTTCTGAAGATCTGGATTTCATGAGGGGAAGCATGTAGATTGGAAACAAGTCTAGCCTTCATAAAAATATTTTAAAAGTCGGCCAGGAGCCGTGGCTCATGCCTATGATCCTAGTACTCTGGGAGACTGAGGCAGGAGGAGGTCAGGAGTTCGAGACTAGCCTGAGCAAGAGCGAGACTCTGTCTCTACTAAAAATAGAAAAAATTAGCCTGACATGATGATGCTCGCCTGTAGTCCCAGCTACTTGGAGGCTGAGGCAGGAGGATCACTTGAGCAGAGGAGTTTGAGGTTGCTGTGAGCTAGGCTGACTTCACGGAACTCTAGCCTGGGGAAACAGAGTGAGACTTTGTCTTAAAAAAAAAAAATTAAAAGTCAAAAACTAGCGCTGGAGCCTTGTGGTTTCAGCTATATTAATTTATGAGGGTTATCCTTGTACTGTGATTTGCAGTTAATCTCTACCACCGTACAGTTTCATGACTTTGGGAAAACTACTTAATATAAGTGATCCTTCATTATCTTTTCTATTATTTCTTACCTCAATTTCTGCTTTAAAATACATATGTCTTTGTACTTGTATATTACACTGAGCCCAGTACCTGCTCAAAAAGTGCTAGCTCCCATCTTTTCTCATTCTTATTTTTTTCTTTGCCTTCAATGAAAGAAGGTGCTAGTTCTTATGTTTCAGTAGTGGGTGTACTGAGTTCTTGACAGACACCTCAGTTATATTTTCAAATTAAAAGCTGAATGAAAAAAGAACGGTGTTTTCTCTAGAACAGTGGATCTAAAAAGAAAGGAACTAGGAAAAATAATTGCTCTCCTTTCATAATAGTTTTTATTATTATAGAAAAAAAAGAAGAGAAAAATGAATGGTTATCCTGAATTAGTTTTATAACAGTTTTGTCAAAAAGGTGTATTTTTAGAAAACTGTGGCTTCCTTTCACACTCTGCCAAAATAACCCATGTATTAAATGTACTGCTACAGCCCAATTTAAACGTGTGGTCAAAGGAAATTAATATAGCCAGGAATATACTTTGAAATTTTAAATAATTAAAGTATCTCTGGCGTATTAAAATATTACTTTTTCCTTTAATAAATTGTCACATTTATATAAAATATGAAATAGAGACTGTTCTTCTCTTAGCACTAGAATTCTCTTATCTCCTTCATAGAGCAACCTGCTTCTAGGAGGTTGCTAAAATGCTCATAGTGAGAAGAAAGGCCCTGTAGGGTTCTGCTCAAATAATGATGAATGGTCATTGAATTGCCTTTTTAAAAGGGTGACTGGTTAACTACAGAGCTTTAGCTTTGCTGGGCAGGGTATGTCATCAGGGGCCTGAGTAAATCTGCTTGAAACAATGAAGGAGGTTTATTGGCTATATGGGAAAAGAGTTGGCAAGGAGAATACTACACTATGAGCAAGCAGGATTTATTCCAGATGCCTAAAGCTAGTTCAATATTTGAAAATCTAATGTAACATCAACAGGCTAAAGAAAAAAATATATATAATCATATTAATATACACTGAAAAAGCATTTTACAAAATCTAACACTCATTCGTAATACAAACATTCAGCAAACTAGAAATAGAGAGGAACTTCCTAAACTTGATAAAGAACATTTACAAAAAACCTACAGCAAACATCATATTTAATGGTGAGAAATGATACCCTTTTTCACTAAGATCAGTAAGAAGACTTTGGCATTGATGCATCCTCAGGGTAAATGTCCAGGAATGTCAGTGGTCCAGGTCCCCTCAAAGCCTAGATACTGACACATACCCCACATTTAACATAATCACATGTGAAGGGGTGACTAGCCACTTTCTCGTGCAGCTGTGAAACTCAACCCTTGCTTTGCTTCTTTCCTGGATATATCATTTCCATTTGATAATAGATGCTGGTTGGTCAATACTCATTTTGTTAGTGCTTTCATTTTGACTTACCCCAGATTGGGATATAAAGCATAAATCTGCTGTTGTTTAGTTAGTCTCTCATTGTTCATCACACTCAATAACAAACCAGTAATTGTCACCAAATGAGGTAAACCAGGTGGCAGAGTCAGGCCTGTGTCCAAAGCACTGTGTCCAAACACCCAGGGGCCACCATTGTTTTAATAGCAACAGTTTTGCCATAAGGTCCAATTTACATAATTGTCGGTCACTGACATTTGTAGCTCAAAGAACCACTAGAGTCTGTTCAGCTTGGTGGATAGTACTACAGCCTCTTTTTGGCCATAGCCTTACTCAAAGGTTGCTATCTTTCCAGTGTTCTTGTGTAGCCCTCTGAGTAGACTGGCCATGTGAAGTATGAACTAATACCAATTCTCAAATAGGCCGATCAAATATTGTGCTTTCTTTTTGTTTGCTGGAATTTTCTTTATAGATTCAGGGATTATTCTTTGGGCATTAGTGCACAAGGTTTCCAAGAATGTTGCTTGAGGACTCACCCCTCTAACTTGTCAGGGTTGATCTGGCCCTAATTACTCACCTATTAAAACATTTTTTCTAAGGCAGCCTGTACTCTGTCTTTAACCCTTCCAATCCAAATGATTCAACAATATAATGGTACTAGGGCACCTCTGGTAGGATCCTAGCCTTTCCTAGGTCTTTGTATAACTGCTCAACAAGTCATGGGAGAGTTTAGAAAGCAAAACTCCCCCAGTAAAAATAAATCGCAACACAAACCACTAAAAGGCAAATTGGTTTCGATCATTTGGATGCACCCGGGCGCTCAAGAAGCATTAACAATGCCTACTACTCTGCACCAAGCACCTTCGGTCTGTGCAGTGGACTCTGTTATATCTGGAACTGCAAGGGCAAGAGGGCGACTGACACATGGATCCTGCAGTAGCCCACAGGGAGCTGTCAAGTACTGCAGGATTCCTTCACTGGCCACACAGTGCTATCATAGGGGGATTATATTTCTTTAGGGAACTCTGCCTCCACTGGCACTTCCATCCATGTCATGATTTCTTCCCACCCTCCCCCTCCAGCATCCTATAATGCTTCACAGTAACCACATGATTAGGTAAAGGAAGGCCCATCAGCCTCCAGGTATGCAATCTTCCTACCACTTTCTTATTTTCTTCAGTTCTAAAAATAACCCCTTCAAGATATGCAGACCCTATAAAATGAGTGCGTGTCGAATAAAACCTTAGGACCATAGCCTAAATAAACTCTTAAATGTTGATTATAAGTTTATCTCCACAGGCACAAATCAAGGAGGAGACAGGATCACTCTTCTACCCACCTTGAGAAGATTCACAACATTGATTATTTCCTCTATCCCATTTTTTTGAATGTTCATCTTATCTTGTGTAGATTTACTAAGCACCAAATAGAACTTCACAAGAATACCATCGATTGCCTCACTGCTCACCTCCTTCACCCTTCCCTTTTTCCCATGCACCCCCTGTTTTCCTTTGAATGCCAAGTTCTCCACCTCTTCTACCGAGAGACCCATACACAACAGGTATTTTGTGGGCTGTGCTTTTCCTGGATATATCCTTAAAATCTTGGCTTAATAAACCTCAATTGAATGTGACTCTCATTTTCAGTTACTTATTATTTAAGTTAACACTACTAATGTTCTAATCAGGGTATTTCCCCATTGAAGACATTCCTTATAATCAAAAGCAGATTATACATCCTCAACACTTCCAATCCCACAATATATTTAGCATGATCAATAATTGTTTGTGCGCTGGTCCAAAAGGACCCACTCACAAGTTATTCAGTTCATCCTCCATTCTGAGAATTTTTCCCAATCCAGTTAAAGTAATCTTTGTTTTCTTTTAACCACACTCATGGGGACTTCCTAGCACTACAGGGCTGAAAAGATTTGGCAAAACTGATTGCCATTATAGCCTCTTAGTAAACTTAGTCTCTACCCTTGTCTGTTTGCTTTTGAAGGGAATAAAATATGGACAGACAGGTGGTATCAAAAGTATTGAATAAGCCCAGCACGGTGGCTCATGCCTGTAATCCTACCACTCTGGGAGGCCGCAGCAGTAGGATTGTTTGAGCTTAGGAGTTTGAGGTTGCAGTGAGCTATTTAATACAATGATGCCACTGCACTCTAGCCGGGGCAACAGAACAAGATTCTGTTTGAAAAAAAAAAAAAAAAAGTATTGGCTCAATACCACTCCAAACAGCTCAAACCTCAGCAAGGAGCTGAGATCCTCCTGGCTTGCCTCCTGTTGGCCATAGTAAATGCCAAAGCTAGCTAGGGATTTTCCTCTGCTACTGCTCAGATCTTCAAATTCTGTGTCCCTTTCAAGGTCTGATAGTGAGGAATAATATCTCCTGAGAACAAACCATTAATCTCCTCCTTGGGGACTTCCTTATATAATGACCTGGCCCTACTGTTTGCATTTTAATTGGTTTCCTTCCTTCCCCACTTTGCCTATAGGTCACTTTTCTTGACATTTGTCCAGACTTTCCCAAGTCATTTGTTTCCTAGCAGAGTTTTTTCCAGGAGCACATTATGACACGTATTTTTTTTTTTCCAATAGTGTGGTGGTGCTGATGGAAAAAAATCAATGAATCTGAAATAGGTGACTATTTCATGATCTGGTTGCTAATGATCTCTACCATCAATCCAGGCTGGTCTTATAGTAGTTCTAAGAGAAGGTAGAGCTTTTCCAACAGTCTTCCATAGGTATTGATCAGAGGATGGAAAGTCATGCTGAGTAGAACACTGTTTCATTATGGATGTAAAGACGCATTGCAATAAGTCCTGATCTGTCTATCGATGTTCTTCCTCCATGCCCATGTCACAGATCAAGGTGGCTGTTGCCAGAGTGTCTTAAAGCACAGGAGTGATAGTTAAGCGACTAAATAAATCCTACTCCTTATTCACCAACCCTTGTGTGTGGCTCCCTCATCTGCTAATCAGATGAGTCACATGTCTATAGTCCTAAAAGGCTTTTGCCAAAATGATCTCTACTTTTTCTTTTTTTGTGTTCTTTGTAAGACCTGACCTCTGTATCTTTATGAGTAATTAATTGCTGTTGATCTCCAGGAAGTATTTCATCTTTTGACACAACCACAGTCTGAAAGAACGTGGCCTCACTTTCCTGGTGGTGCAGAAAGGTGAATAACAACCACAGTTCACTTTCTTTAGTTTCACAGGCTTCATCTCTAATTCTAACCACCAAGGCAACTCATCAATCATCTTAAGGACAAATGTGCTGAGCTAGTTTGCCTCTGTTGTTGTTGAAGGCTTCAGCAACCAAATTCAGTTCCACCCACTGAGGTCCTGCACCACACCTGACCAGCCAACCCACCAGACTCCTGTTGTCATTCTTCTAAAAAAGCATTGTGATCTAACTGGCCTAAGGTCGGAAGCCAAATTTGTCAAGAAGGCTGCATGATGCAGCTGGCAAAGAAAATATAAGCCCAGATAGAACTATACTGTTAGTAATTATAGAGCTAGCAAAAAAAGAATCAACAATGATGTCAGCTCTCCACATGCCCTGTCCCATAGGATGACACTGAAACAAAACTGGCAGATGATATGCAAATAAGGTAAGTGGTACCCTGTTTCTGAGAAGTCTATTCCACACAGCAACTAAGCAGTTTGCAGTCTGCAGCTACATGCTAAGAGGTGACAAGGCAGAAAGCCCGCTACTCCATGGGAACTAGGGAGGCAGGTGAGAAATTGCCTGTGAAACTCTCCCTCAAGATAGGTAAGTAAGTGAGAAATTGCCCTGCAGAAGCTCCTCCCAAAACTCCCTAGTTTTCCCTGTTCCTGGAGGATCACGAGGCATTCTGATAAGGCTTGTGTCAGATGTGATCGAGCCTTGTCTATGTGGCCTGTGTGGCATAAGGTCACAGGGCACTGGCATTTCCACCACTAAGAAAGTTGGCCTGAGTTCTAGGGAAACCACTCCTGAAACCATTCCTGACTCACATAGTTTTTCTTCGAAGGGCTCACAGCGCATGCCCAGTGGGACCAAGTGCTAAGCATGATCTGATATAGAATACTTCAGTCTCAAGATTCTGATTAGAACAGTTACATTCCATGGATTATCTCTAGTTATCCTAATCATGGAGCATGCTAGATGTTAGTATATTTTGCCTAAATATATTATAGAAAGATAAGAGAGTAATGTGTTGAAAAACATACTTGAAATGTTTTTTTGTCTTATCTTCTCATTGATTCTTATCAGAAGGAGAATATTTTCAGACCTTCTAATTACAATGTGTTCTGAGAGGGAAAAAAAAAAGATACCTACACTAACCATTTTGCCATCTGAAAAAAGTTCTCTATCCTACTGTTGCTCAAGGAGATATATAGTAAACCAAATTTTCATTGTGTTCTTTATTTTGTCAGTTTTTTCATAAAGCAATCTTGCTGAAAGGAATATTTTTTCCCTCTAGAAAAAGAAGATGTAAAAGAAGATCTGCAGTCCTCAAAGAATTCAACAATGAATTAATGACAGTCTAGCCGTTGAGACAGCTAATAGCTGAAATACTGCAATGACTGAATTAACTATTTCTTCGTCAAGATTTTAAAGCTGTAGCCCAAGATGATGCTGAATTTTAGCCAATAATTATTAATAGTTATGAATACCATTCAGCAAATAGGAGACTTGACCATTTTTTATGATTTCTTTTGATAGACTGGGGTCTATTAAGGTGTAGCATACCCCTACTGCTATACAAAATGATAACAGGTGTTAGATGAAATGACATTTTAAATATTGATAAATATATACTTATTTTGTGGTCATCTTTGTGTTGTTGATGTAAAGCTTCTTTTCAAAATAGGTTACAATGCTAAGCATAGTAACCTATGCAGATATGGAGACATTCATAAGGGCGTTAAGATGTGACTGGAGTTTGGAACCACTAAGTTAGAAAAAAAAACCTACCTAATGTGGTAGGACACACCTTTGGCCCCCATTGTTTACCTTTCCCTGTATATACACCCTTTCCGTGTGATTTTGCAAATTTTTCCAACTAAAGGGGTGATGTAGGTTTCTCTCACCCTTGACATCATTTTTGGTCATGTGACTTCTTTGGCCAATAATTAAGAGAGAAATGACACTGTGCTCATGCTTAGCCTAGGGCTCAAGAGGCCTTGAGTTTTTCTACCTGTTTTTTTTTTTTTTTTGCACCTTTGCCATCAACATGAGAAAAACGTGTATCAGCTAGCTGGATGATCTAAAGAGATCGAGAGACACATGGAAAAGAGCTACTTCAGCACAGCCCATCTTAGGTCTGCATAACCCCAGGCAAGTTGCAGATGCATGAGAAATAATAGATATATTTTAACATACTGAGTTTGGAAGTGGTTTGTTACATAGCAATAACATAGCCAATCACTTGGTAAAGAGTAAGAGGCAAACAGTGTGTTTCTACTAAACATTCTGGTAAATCCCTAATAATCGTCCAAATAGTTTGACATCTACTGTTCCAATTCACCTTCACAATAATGCCGTGAAGGCAGCAGATCCAGCAGCACGGCCATTCTACAGATGAGGAAACTGAGGTTCTGCAAAATTGATTGCAGTTCATTTGGTCACTCTCGTGACTAGGTTATAGAAGAACATTTTTTTAGCTATAAATTAGAATTCCACATTAATCCATTATCACTAGGAATGTATAACCAGGAACTAAATCATTAAATTTGATCATTTTTCTTCAAAAAAAAAAAAATCTCAAGTTATTGACAGAAATTCCACATAGGGAGAAGAGAGATGAGTCAGTCTTGGTTTGAAGGCTAGCAGAAAATATTTAGTCTTTCCACTAGTTATATTAATATAACCATTTATGTTCTTAACATTTAAAAGAAATCCTGGCCATAATATACAGTGCAGCAAATAAAAAAATACTCTGTACAAACATGAGATTTTTTCCAAGATACCATGTAAAATTTAAAAAAAAGTTCAGGACAATATGCATAGATTGATAACATAGATGTGAAAAATATTAAATGTTTTGTGGATTTATTTTTATATACATGAATACAACTATAAGTAAAAGTGAGGCTAGAAATTTTCATAAATTGATCCAAGGGTAGTTACCTGACAGTGAAAAGAGAGGGGCCTAACATTTCTGGGTAATGGAGGAAGTAGAGTGTAGCTATACAAACAAATTAAAATGTATATAAGGACAATGTATTTATTTATTGCTTGTGCAATAAAATATTAATACAAAATGTTATATTATTTGGAGGAACAATGAATTATCTGAAGTCACAGGAATGTCTTTATTTGGATCCTTAGGATCCGAATGAGCATCACTTGTCAAAATAACAAACAGAAAAGCTGACAAGTTTTCTGTATTCATGGTTATTAAGAAACAAAAATGCTCCATTATATAGACAAACACATCCTTTGCTTCCTCAGACATAATAGCTCAGGGATGTGCTTATTGTTCTTTGTGATTTGAATGTTCTAATGCTCTCACACACAGTGACTTTAACACTAGAGAAAATAAGCAATGTTAATAGCACATTTTAAAAAAGTAGCCTAGTGATTCTTTGTACATCACTCATGCCTGGTATTAAAGAAAGCCTGGAGTCCTCAAAGAATTCAACAATGAATTAACGACGATCTAGCATTTGCGATAGCTCATAGCTCATAGCTCACTCTTAATTCACAAACGTGGGCATGGACAGCTAGAATAAGTCAGCGGCATCATCCCCCGCTCTCTGGCCTGCACATCCCATTGCTGATTCAAGGATAAGAGCAGAAAAGGAAGAACTAGAGAGATTTCATGAAATGGCTATAAGAATATCTCAAACAGCTTGAAAAGAGCTGCTAAAGTATTTTCTCCTCCTATGCTCTTCTTTTGAGCCCTTTCTTTTTGACTGACTCCCCACGTTCACTGTACTTGTCCCTCAACGTATTTAATGAATAGTGAAGGTGACATTGACCATAGGAAAGCTAACCCTTAACATCAGAGAATGAAGAAACATGGATACGTGAAGCCAGTGAGTTAGGCAGGTGGTTCAGTAGAGACTATTTTTCTCCTTTTCTCCTTTGGTTATTCACGATAACTTATTCCTGTTATTCTCCACTTTTTTTTTTTTTTATTTCATGAACAGGCTATGTTCCTTCCATTGCCTTAGATTTTTTTCCCATAAATGACAAGATCTTTTCTAATATCTTTATTTTCATTGTAAACTTGCCTAAAATTTTCTCATAAAAGAGCATATTTTACACTCATTCTGTGAAGCTATTAACCCCATTTGGCAGCTGAAGACACCCATAAAAGATTTGCCCATGGCCACAGAGTAGACTTACACTGTGACACGCTAAGGCACATTCTTCCCTCAACAGCCAAAATGATTTTTTAAAGATACATGTCAGATCATACGAGGTTTCTATTAATACTTAAAATCCTCCAATAGCTTTCAGCATACTTGACATAAAATCCAGAAATTTACCATGCATTTCAATCTCATTTGCAAACACTCTTCATTGTTCACTATACTCCAGCTACTGTGTGTTCTTTCAATTGATCAAAAATGCCAAGTCAGGCCAGAGACAGTGGCTAACACATGTAACTGTAGCACGATAGGAAGCTGAAGCAGGAGGATTGCCTGAGCTCAGGAGTTTGAGACCAGCCCGAGCAAGAGCGAGACTCCATCTACAAAAAAACAGAAAAAATTAGCAGGGCATGGTGATGCATGCCTGTAGTCTCGGCTACTCAGGAGATTGAGGCAGGAGGATTGCTTGAGCCCAGGAGTCTGAAGTTGCAGTGAGCTATCATGACGCAACTGCATTCTAGCTGGGGCAACAGAGCAAGACTCTATCTCAAAATAAAAAAGAAAAAAAAAGTCCATTCCTACTTCAAAGACTTTTCTCTTGCCTTTTCTCTGCATGGAATGCTCTCCTTGGATCTACATAGAATTGATTCTTCTCATCATTCAGATGTTAGACCAAATATCACCTCTTCCAGGGTTTCTGCTAGATCATCACATTCAATGTTACCAGACTTACTAGGTGGATCAAGAGTATTGTTCCATGTTGGCAATCAGAATGTGGGTTTTTTTCAAGAAAGGGGGGAATTCTAAGCCATGGAAACAACCAAAGTCCACTACAATGGTTAATCATAAAATTCATCTCAAATTGGGCAAGTTCTGAACTGGGTGTCAAAATAAATAGTGCACATGTAATAATAGAGTACAGGAAGGATAGGACATGCACCAAATATGTAGTTAAGAGTAGATAAGCTTTGTTTTAATAAAGGAGGTTGTAGGAAGTGAGAATAGACAGGTTGAGAAATAGAATGTAATTGAAGAAGTACCTCAAATGTTGGGCTTAAAATGAGATATTTTGATTTGTTAAATAACCAGGTTTTTGAGTACGGTGTGTTACTTGATGCTTCTGTGAAGAGATTTAGTGAAAACCATTTTTGAAGAACACTTTGTCTGCAATTGTAGAATGATATAATAGTTATACTAATTACAGAAATTATGTAACAGAAATAGTGAATATATACTGTACTTATCAAAGCAATGAACCTACAGCTCAGTAAATTTAATTTGGCTATTCTAAAATGCACCATGCTGTGCCTGAGTCCTTTGGTGAGCATATTTAATATCAATAAGGGAGTTTTCAAATCAAAAATTTCTACTTCAGTATATTTCCTTAAAATTAATGTATCTTTATGGAGTATCTTGGGAAGTTAGTTAAAATTTTAATGAAGACTTTGCTTTTGGGAAAAATATGAATTATTTTAATGGATTTTTATGCTTCTTCATATATAACGTTGGAAAGAGAATTCAGTATATAGTCAGAAGATCTGCTTCTAATCTCACGTTTCTCATTTACTAGTCAATTAACATTGAATAAAATACATTAAATAATTTTTTTTTTTTTTGAGACAGAGTCTCACTCTGTTGCCTGGGCTAGAGTGCCGTGGCATCAGCCTAGCTCACAGCAACCTCAAACTCCTGGGCTTAAGCAATCCTTCTGCCTCAGCCTCCCAAGTAGCTGGGACTATGGGCATGCACCACCATGCCTGGCTAATTCTTTCTATATATTTTTAGTTGTACAGCTAATTTCTTTCTATTTTTAGTAGATACAGGGTCTTGCTGTTGCTCAGGCTGATCACTCCTGACCTCGAGCGATCCTCCTACCTCAGCCTCCCATAGTGCTAGGATTACAGGTGTGAGCCACCTCGCCCAGCCTAGAGTTGATTTTTAATTTTATTCCACTGTAGTCTGAGAAGATGCATGGTATAGTTTCTATTTTTTTTAAATTTTTTGAGACATGCTTTGTGGCCTAGGATACAGTTAATCTTAGAGAATGTCCCATGAGCTTATGAGAAAAATGTATATTCAGTGGCTTTTTGCTAGGATGTTCTATAAATGTCTGTCAGGCCCATTTGTTCTAGAGTTCTGTTTAAGCCCATTGTTTCTTTGTTTATTTTTAGTTGGAAGATCTGTTCTGTTTTGTCAGAGAAGTGTTGAAGTCCCCAGCTATTACAGTGCTGCTGTTTATCATTTTGTTTAGATCAGGTAGAATTTGCTTTATGAATGTGGGTGCACCTGAGTTAGGTGCATAAATATTTAGATTTGTTATGTCTAGATATAAAGCCATCCTCATATAGCCATCTAATATTTGACAAAGCAGACAAAAACATACACTGGAGAAGAGAATCCTTATCCAATATATGGTGCTGGGAAAATTGGATAGCCACATGTAGAAGACTGAAACAAGATCCGCACTTCTTACCTCTCACAAAAATCAAATCACGGTGGATAACAGACTTAAACCTAAGGTCTGAAACTATTAGAATTTTAAAAGAAAATGTGGGAAAAACTCTTATAGACATTGGCCTAGACAAAGAATTTATGAAGAAGACCTCAAAGGCAGTCACAGCAATAACAAAAATAAATAAATGGGACCTGATCAAATTAAAAATCTTCTTCACAGCCAAGGAAACTATCATGAAAACAAACAGACAACATACAGAATGGGAGAAAATATTCAAATGCTATACATCCAATGAAGGGCTAATGACTAGAATCTATATAGAACTTAGGAAATCATAAAGTAAAAATCAAACAACCCCATTAAAAAGTGGGCAAAGGACATGAACAGAAATTTTTCAAAAGAAGACAGACTAATGGCCAAGAAACATATGAAAAAATGCTCAACATCTCTAATCATCAGGGAAATGCAAATCAAAAACACAAGGAAATATCACTTATCTCCAGTGAGAATGGATTTTATTAAAAAGTCCCAAAACAATAAATGTTGGCATCAATGTGGAGAGATAGGAACACTCATACACTGCCAGTGGGACTGCAAACTAGTACAACCTCTACGGAAAGTAATATGGAGATACCTCAAAGAGATACAAATAGAATAACGAATCCTATTACTGGGCATCTACACAAAGGAAAAAAAAAGACATTCTGTACAAAAGACATCTGCACTTGAATGTTTACAGCAGCATAATTCACAATTGCAAAGATGTGGAAACAACCCAAGTGCCCATCAATACATGAGTGGATTAATAAAATGTGGTATATGCATACCATGGAGTCCTACTCAGCCACAAAAACAATGGTGATCTAGCACCTCTTGTATTATCCTGAATAGAGCTGGCGCCCATTCTACTAATTGAAGTATCAGAAGAATGGAAAAATAAGCATCATACGCACTCACCATCAAATTTGTACTAACTCATCAACACTTATGTGCATATAAAATAGTAACATTCATTGGGTGTTGAGCAGGTGGCAGGAGGGAGGAGAGAATGGGTATATACACACCTAATGGGTGTGGTGTGCACCATCTAGGGGACAGACACGCTTGAAGCTCTGACTCGGGTGGGGTAAAGGCAATGTATGTAACCTAAACGATTTACTTAGGTCATAACTGACATGCTTCTAGCACCTGAAAACATATTTTCTAATAAAATAAAATCAGCATTTATATTTATAATCATCATTATCAAGTTATACAAACCGCACCATTTAACTAATTTTTCTGTTGGCAATTTCTTTGCCACATCTCTCACTGCATTGTCCTTGATTCTGTCCATTTCAAGAGTTAGACCCAGCTAGAAGGCATGCCTCTAAAATACATTTAGCTTCTATTGCCAGTTTTTATTAATGCTTTTTTTTAAGCAGATAGACAAATGCTATCCAAATCAACTCCTGCTGAGCAACCAACTAAATATTCCCAAATCATTTCTTAGCCAGCTGTATCTGAGACTACTTCATGGATATTTAGGAAGTTTGGGCTCATTTTTTTTAAAGGTGATTGCAATAAACTGTATTAAAACATGTTTAACTGCTTTCAGCAAAAATTTATTACAAAATCTTCTGCAGATTTTCCAACTAAATAATATCATCCAGGGGTCCTGCAGAAATCCTTTCTTGTTAACTGTCACTCATTTTGCATCCTCTCAAATAACTCTAATTGCATTGGAATATCACCCAGCTGCTTGACTTTTTTCATACTCTGTATTACAGAATGAGAGATGTTTCTGCTTAGGTGAGTGAAGGCACATTAAAATTAATCCAATTTTTCTTCCTTTAAACCTCAACCTCCTATGATATACTCAACTAGAAGAGTATGGGTATAATTCATCATTGTCATTAATTCTGTTAACTTCTACCTGTGATCAGGCTGAATTCTCACAGGGGAACCTAACATCATTGAGAAGGTAAGGTGGTGGATGACATTAACTGTTTTCATCAATATTCCATTTTCTAAACCTCTGAATTCTGGTCTCTTATTATATCAAATTGTTAAATACCAGGATGTCCACCCTTTGGATAAATTACTTGTATCTATTGTTGGGAGTAGTACCAGGACCTCTCCAGTTGTATATAGTCCATTTCTAGTGCTCTAGCAGGGACAGTGTGAATAGTGGCAAAAGCACAGGCTTTGAACTCAAGTAGACAGTAATTAAAACCCTAGTGCTATTTCTCCCAATTTTATGTCTTGAATAGAATTACTGTCCTCATTAATTCTAACTTCCTAATCAGTGAAACTGAAATAATAATACCTTCTTGATAAAGTTCTACAAATATGATGAAGCAAATATATGTATAGTGCTAGATGTATAGGTGTAATAAATAAAATCAGCATTTATATTTATTTATTTAATAATAAATTTTAGTTTAATAATTTTATTTCTTTGGGCTATCACGTCAGGTGTGATTATTCCACTTTAGAGGTAAAATTGTGGGTTTTTTTTTAAATCTCTGTATAGTACCTATAACAGTCTTTCATCCTTCACTGGTAAATTTGACTGTAGTATTGTTATATAATCTGTTATTTTAGAGAACACTAAAATTTTTTTTCTAGTGTTTTTATTTTAAACTAGAAATACTTAGAGCATAAGGAATTGTCAGTTTGTACTGTAGCAGCCTCAAAATGTATCTAAACATACATGGAACAGAATGTTTCAATGTCTTACCCTATTACAATAAGACCTGGAAGATTACATAATGCAAATTTGCTATGATTCTATTGTTTCAGATTTTTCACCCATAAACTTCATTTATATATTCATTCATTGACTTATATATTTTTTCTTTCATTGTACTAATATATTTGTGTACTTTTACTAATAACCATCACTTATATACATAAGAAGGACTTATGTCATAATTTCAAGGTGCAAATTATTATTAGCTATTTCTTAAAATGAATTATCTGAGTGTAAAATATTATTATTCTTAGAACATCCAGTCTTTTGGTATCTCCTGGAGTGAGTTAAATAATAGAAATGGATTTTATGTGTGCGTACCAGAAAGAAATGTTGAGCTATTGAAAGAAGAAATTCCATTAAGGACTAAATGCATCTTAATATATTGTGTGGAAATTTGAAAATAAAATATGTATTCAATAAAACATTGATATCAAATATATCTAAGAGCCCTGATATACTTCGTAAGACAGTAACAATAAAATTACCATCTTCTTAAAGATTGTTTAATCTTTATATCTTCCATGTTGCTTCAACAACATCTCAGTGAGCTATAAATGTGATATTATCATTAACATTCAGCACATAGGCATCATGCTGTCTAATATTTAATCATCATACAGGTCATAGATAGTCTAAGAGATCAGTTCATGATGAATTGGGGTGTTATATAATCGCCATTGTGTCATCTCAAATCTAGGAAAATAGTTTGGAATGAGGCATAATGCTAGCTGAGCCCAAGCCAACCTTATTATATTCAAGGCTGTATTCCACAATATTGAGTGCCTACTGTATGTCAGGTGCCACAGTAGATGTAATGAATGCATAAATGAATATACAGTTCTTGTCTCTTCATAAATCTCACATTATATACAAATAGAGATAGCAATCACAAAGGCAATTTCAAAAAATTTTATTACGTGATATATTGGGATAAATGCAAAGTATTAAAAGAACATAGATAAATAGCACAAATATCAATATTGTGCCAATTTGGCATGGTTTTGCAAAGGTGGAGACATTGAAACTCAATCCTGAAGAAGGAAGAGAAAGAAGTGAAGTAACCTTGCGAGGATTCGTGTTTCAGGCCTGTGGATGGGGTAAGAAGGCACGAAGTGGGGCTACACAATTATTTTCAGTTCACGGGAAGGAAATCAGTTGAAATGAAACTCATTCTGACATTGTTAACTAGACTGGTGGACCAGCTGTTTAATACGTTTCCATGGGCTGAAGCTGCAGCTGAAGCTTTTTCTTTAATGTTTCCCTTGTCCTGTCTTCTCATCTTCGCTCCTTAATACCTTCAAAGGAAGCACGATTTGTTCTACTTCTGGGGCACAATGATGATCTCAAATAGAGGCTGACTGCCTTATTTTAGAAACCCCTATAAAATCAGAATATAGGGAACATGGTGACGGTATCAAACTGGAAGATCAATCCAGGAAGCCTAGTAGATCTTTGTCACACTGGCTGTGACTTACGAAATAGAGGAAACTTCTTGCAATTAGTTTCCGAACTATTCAAACCAAGATATTCAATCATCAGAAACTACATAGTGCTACTAATTTTTGAGATCTGATCATGTGCATATTAGTCAGGGTGTCAGCAGGGAAGCAGATGGCACATTCAAATTAGAATAATTCAAGGGAGTTTAATAAAGGGAATATTTACAAAGATGTTGCAGGGTGAACTCCAGGGCTGTTTGTACCTCTGAAGGGGTGAGTGGACAGAGTGATTATAGAAATTCTTAAAGAGAGTCACATGGAGACAGCCACAGCCTCTCCTCTGGAGAGGAGAGTTGACCTTTCATTGAGAGATGCAGCCAGACCAAGGAGAAACCTCAGAGCATGGAGGATAAAGACTTTGAGCACCTCTTTCTCTATCTTTCCAGTTGTCAACCCAGTGGAAGAGGGCAAGGGATCCATAAAGGGCAGACTTGTGGAAGCAGAGAGCAAGGTATACAGCAGGGAAAGATGATCTGGAGGGCATAACAAAGCTATCTAGTGCAGTGTAATTCATAAATCAAAAAGGGGACCAATTCATAGAATCCACTTACTTATCTCCCAACCTTTCAAACTGCACTGCTTATAAAATTCTTTACAAAATAATCTCATAGAAGGAATTGAAATTATTAAAGACTTTTCTAGGTGTGTGTGTGTGTGTGTGTGTGTGTGTGTGTGCGCGCACGCGTGCATGCATGTCATGAGGTGGGGGGCATGTATCATGCCTTTCTAATTCTCCTGTGTTGTACTGCAAGTATCTTAGCTGATCTGTTTATCACCAACAGGGATATCCTTGAATGAGCTGAATCAATTTTAATATCCTTTCCTGTAGGATTATCGTGTTAGGGTAAAAACACCATTGACCTCACCAAACAATAAAATTAACCATCAGGAAATGTTTTATAGCTTTAGAAAACTGATGTAGTATAGCTAGTATTAGTACTAGATACTATGTATACACAATCTATGGACTAAATCCAGGTACTTTTAAATGGGGACATTCAAAGCTTGAAAAATAATAGATGCCAGCAAAAATATCAGTACTAGAGCCAGAAACAATTTTCTTTTGGGTAGTTCTGAGATCCTAAATTTCATCCTTGTCCATTGGTTTCTAGTTGAATTTGAAGGTACATATTGCTAGTCTCATATTAGATGGCCGATGATAGATTTATAAAGATAGGTCAGATGCTTTCCTTATAGTTCTAGGAAATACTAACCATATGGACTAACTTTGAAAAGGTATTCTGGCTATTGTAAGAGAAGGTGGCCAAATTTTCCTGGGGCCCACAGTGAGGATTTAGTTCCTGTCCAGACCATAAGCTGATTTCAGTATATACTAAATACGTCTACTAAATACAAAACTAATATTATTTATTGTTATTGCATAGTATATTTTTAATTTGCCCCTCTTGTATATGTTATTTTTTTCTTGTATTCTTACATCTTTACCACACCTTGTCTTCTTTTTATCATGATAAAGTAAGCAAAGCTTATCCCAGGGCAGAGATGCTCTCTTTATTTTGTTGAGGAGACACTACATTATTCAGCAAATTCAAATACAGTCAGACCCCATTTGGCTACCACTTTTGTCTGGCACACTTTCAATTATTTTATTTTGAGTTTATTGCAAAGTTTTATAAACTACTCATTGAATGAATAATTAAAAGCTGTTGAGGATGGAAAAATTACGGACACAATTTGGAAGCCTGAAATGCATGCTATCTTTTGTCTTTTGTAACTTTACTTTTTAGCTCTTTGTAGGATTATAGCTATGTTGCAGCTATGAAAATATATTTAATAAAACAGAGTCTTGGTTTTATAGTTTATTTTCTGTTGTCCATGATTTATATCTGAAACGCTAACTTCCAGGTTGTGATTTCCTCAGTAGTATTAATGAAACTCTGCTGCCCATCTGGACAGCCAAGTCTGCTTGAAGGACCTGAGGTGCCAAAGGTCACGTAGATGTTTCTGCTGAATCCTTCTGTGATGTTATTCTGAAGTGAATAACTAACTCTATCTTTGGGAAATGTACTTCTGTGTTGTTGTTTTTGTTTGCGTTTGTGTTTCATAGGTTTTCTAGTGACTCAGGGAAGGGTGGGGATATGTCTCAGTGTAAGACCAAACTCCATACTCGGGATAACATAAAGAGTGGTAGGAATTAACCATTTGAACACATGGAGAATATTTAAAACAGTATCCAGCACATGGTAAGTAATAGCTTTATAATAACAATTACACTAATCATCGATAGATTTCTTAGCTATGCTATAATATAAGGGAAGAATGTATCTCCCACAAGGAAAAACAAGACAGAAAAGCAAGTAAGAATATTACGGGGTAAATATGAGAAAATACCCTAGATAAAATTTTGTCTGCATTGCACTTTTTTTCTTGGACCTTGGCAAATTATCATTAGCATTGGGTGTCCTCTTATTGTCACTGACCTTGAAGCTGTAACATTTTGTCACCTCCCTTAAAAATAAAGACATAAAGGAGAATGCAACAGTCATGATTTTCCTGTATCAGGAGACCTCTCTGGATGTAAGTGTCACCTCCCTCCGTGACTGACTGCCTCGCAGAGGCTGAATCCAGGTTTGTTAATATGGAGGTTACCTAAGAGACTCATATATTATGTTCCTGACCACTTACTAAAAATACAGATTAGATATGTTTGGTCACTCTATAATTCTTTCCTTTGTCCTAAGCCACAGTGGCTTCACTCTCCTCCCCGACTCTTTTCCCATATAGCCAATAAACTTCCTTCATTGCTTCAAGCAAGTCAGCTCTGGCCCCAGATGACATGCCTTGCCCAGCAGAGCTAAAGCCCTGCAGTTAACTAGCCATCTTCTGAAAAAGGCATTTTCAGACCATTTATCATTATGTGAGCAACTCCGTCAGGGCCTTTCCTCTCACTACAAATATTAGGCAAATTATTTGTTTCCTAAAATGAAGGTGCTCTATAGGGGAGATAAGAAAAGGGGATCCCAGTGCTAAGAGAAGAGGAGTCTCAATTTTGGATTTTATATAAATGTGACAGTTTGTTCAAGGAAAGTTAGTATGAAAAAGCTCCAGAGGTACCTTAGTTCTTTAAAATTCCAAAGTGAATTCTTAGCTATATTGATTTCCCTTGACCACAGGTTTAAATCAGGCTGTAGTAGTGCATTTAGTACCTGGGGTTACTATGGCAGAGTGGGAAAAGACACCATAGTTTTCTAAAATATACCTTCCTGACACCACTGTTATAATACTACCTCAGGATAATCTTGCATTTTCCTGCTCTTTTTCTCTATTTTATTAAAAACTGTTTTGCCAATAGAGCAATTACTCTTTCCTAATTCTTTTTTTTTTAAGATTGACTGTTCTAGGGGAAATGTCATTTTTCTTTTATTCATTCAGCTTTTAATCTGGAACTACATTTCTAAATGTCTGTCAAGAATCCAATTCACTCAGCACTGAAATATTATATATAAATTTACATCTTTGTTTATGGAGGGTAAAGGAACAGTAAAGAAGAATAGAAAAAGGATATGGAAACCAGAAATTTTTTTTGAGCAAGTACTGGGCTCAATGCAATATATAAATATAAATGCATAACTATTTCAAAGAAGAATACTGAGATAAGAATAGAAAAGGAAATGAAAGATACCTTAGATTAAGTAATTTGCCCAAGATGACACAACTGGTAGAAATTGAGTTCAGATCTGGGATACAAGGATAATCCTTATGAGCTAATAGGAAGTCAGTTGCTTCTTAAAGTATATCTGCCTAATAATACCTGTAACTAAGAGGTAAGAGAATGTAGAAGTCCACGTGGGATAGAGGAGCAGGAGACAGCTTCATAAAGGAAGATGTACATGATATGGACTTTAAGAAATGGATGCAGTTTGATCCTATGGAGGGAAGAATGGGGCTGCTCTATAAGAGTATAATGAGAAGCACTCATCTGATTACGGCAGTTGAGCACTTCTGCCAGTGATCTCAAAGGTTATAGAGCAGCAACATCATTTGACATGGAGTTGACATTGCACAAATATAATTAAATCTAGCATATTTTAAGAGACAGAATTGGAAGGCTATATCCTTCTAGTTGATCTAGTTGATGAGAAGACTTATAAAGAAGATTTTCAGGGTCCCCTTTAAAACTATCAAGATAAATTATATGAAATGAAGTGTAATTTTTCCCACTCAGGGGTGTGTGTGTGTGTGTGTGTGTGTGTGTGTGTGTGTGTATTCTGTTCAGTAAATTTTGGTTGCCATAGTGTTAAAAAAACAAGCTTTATGGACAACACTATGGAGGTTCCTCAAAAAATTAAAAATAGAGCTACCATATAATCCAGCAATCTCTCTACTGGGTATATATACAAAGAAAATGAAATCAGTGTGTCAAAGAGATACCTGCACCACCATGTTCATTGCAGCATTATTCACAATAGCCAAGATATGGAATCAGCCTAAGTGTCCATCGGTAAATCAATGGATAAAGAAAATGTGGTGCATATACACAATGGAATACTATTTAGCCTTTAGAAAGGGAGAGAATCCTGTCATTTGAGATACATGGATGAAACTGGAGAACATTATGTTAAGTAAAATAAGCCAGGCACAGAGAGACAAATACCACATAATCTCACTTATATGTAGAATCTTAAAAAAGTCAAACTCATAGAAGCAGAGA
The DNA here is from genome assembly GCF_020740605.2 of Lemur catta. Taxonomy (NCBI): domain Eukaryota; kingdom Metazoa; phylum Chordata; class Mammalia; order Primates; family Lemuridae; genus Lemur; species Lemur catta. Next base: position 21,552,017 of record NC_059132.1, on the reverse strand, counting down.
GTAGAATGGTGGTTACCAGAGAATGTGTTCAGGGTTGGGGAGATGTTAGGCAAAGAATATGAAATTTGAGTTAGACAAGAGGAATAAGATCAAGAGATTGATTGTATAACACAGTGACTATAGTTAACAATGTTTATTTATAGATTAAAAATAAAATTAAAAGTGGATCCTTAACTTAATTGTGAGTGTGAAAAGTGAATTTGAGCATCTATGAAAAAACAGCAACAAAAATAAATTAAAGAGATTATCTTTGGGAAAACGTTTTAAAAAATAAAATATTTATTTTTGATTTTGACTAAGAATATCCTAGTAATAAATTAAAAATACACACACACACACACACACATCTATACATGTATATATATTTACCAACAGGATTTGTCGTTATTCTCCAATACCTCTCGCTCCCCTCACTCCCACCTCTCTCTTACACAAAAAAAGCAATTCTCTTAAAAGCCAGAAGCCTTGCAGTAATTGCTTTCACAGGATTCTGAAATTAGTGTACCTCTCCCTATTTATTTAGCTGTTTAAAAACAATGGGAAAGTTCTTTACAGAACCAAAGAAGATTGAAATCTCACACTCTGTAGCCTGGAATGGTGTTGCATGAATGCAAAACATTTGGAAAAGTTGCTGGGCTAAGTTTTGGAACCTGTAGTGAACAAGCTCTTCCCAGAGCAAGGTCAACGTAGCATTTTCAAAGCCTCCAACCTTTCAAAAGAGCCCTTCTCCCAGCAAGACTTCTAGATTCAGAGACGCGAGAAGGCTACATTTTTAAAACACATAATTTAAAACTCTATATTAGAAAAAAATGTCCATGGTTTATTCTTCTTAACCCTGGAAGTGAAATGGAGAGACGTTAACTCAATAGTGACAGTGTACTTAGGATCCCAAGGGAACAGTCCGGTATCAGTTGGTTAAAGGCACCATTCAATCCTGCTCTCTGAGATTATAAAATTACGGAAGCATATAATTAAGGATAAAAATCCAAATGTAAAATAGAATGCTACTTTATTAATGTGGAACAGTACTGTCTAACTCACAAAATGCAGGGCTTCTGAAAATGTTGATGAAGGTGGTTTAAGCTTGCAGCTGAAATGAGGCTTCTTTCCCCGTTCCCTTCCTGAATTTAAAACAGGTACATCTAGAGAAGGTGCAGTTTTAGAACATTGCACTTTGACTAATTGCCTTCATTGAGTATTATCAATTATTCTATATTGCCACTTTCCTAATCTTGCATTTTTAAATTAGTTTTTCAGACAGTTCTGTATGTGTATGTGTGTGTGCATGTGTGTGTTTCCATTATGAAAGATTTATTACAGATATAGGCTTTTTGTTTGTTTACCCTAGGATTTCTAAAAACATATGTATATAACACACACATATATATATGCATATGCACACATATTTATTTGCATAAAGATGACAATTTATATCAGTATAGACTTGTTGAGTCATTTATAATTCTTTTTCTTCAAGATAGTCAATATCATTACATTGCCCTCCGATGTTTCATGCTGAAAAGTCTAACAGACCTTATCTTTTACCATATAGATAACTTGTTTTCTTTCTTGATTTTCTTTATTCTTGAATTTAAAATAAAATTAAAGTAACATATCTAGCTTTGATGTTTTTAACCTTGTGAGCCTTTTTGATCTGCATATTCAAATCTTTCTCTCAGGAAAATTTTAACTGTGCTCTGTGATTTCATTAACTATTTTTTCTCCTCCATACATTCTTTCCAATACCCTTCTCCTCACCTAGGACCCTCCCCCTACCAGGCAATCTTAGACATTTCTAGAGCTCCTGTATCTATTAATATCTTTCAACTACTGTTTTATAGTATTTGATTCTTATCTTCTGAGATCTCAGTGACTATCTCAATTTTGACTTCTACATTTTCTTGGTTTTCTCTATCTCAATTTTTAATTTAGTAATTGTGTTATTCACTAAATGTATTTTTCTGATTTTAAATTTTACTCACTTTACCTCTGCTTATTTTAATTTCATAGATCAGGCATCTTCTATAATCCTCTCTTGTTCTTAACACAAAATAGTTTTCAGATACATCACTTTCCTCTGATTCTTTGGGATGTTTCTCTTTTTGTGGGCTGTGATACATATTTTGCACAGGTCCCACGCTTTTCCCTTGTAGTCTAATTTGACAGGAAATTCCACTCGATAACATTGAACTTATTGTAGGCAATAGCTATTACAGCACATTTGGAACAAGTTTTCTGCTTCTTACAACATCTGCTTTGAAACAAAGGACTGCCATTTCATTCATTTATTCATTCAGTAAAAATTGCATTCCTACTAGGGCCCAGACATGGACAATGGAAGGATAATGGAGAACCAACTAGACTGCTTGGTTTGGCTACCTGGCCCATAAAAGAAAGAAAAGAAATCCAACATATCTTAAGGGAATAATAATGTAATTATTATCACCACTGAAAGTTCTCAACCTGCCAACCTCTGATATTCTTTAAAAAGATAAAATGGAAGAAACAAGAAGTCAGCTACCCTCTCTACCAGTAGAATGGGATATAATTTTAGTTTCCAACAACATATTCATTGTTATGGTGGCCTTTTATCATTTCTTTTTGAAGCCTGATGCTTGCCAGGGCCCTCCCGGAAATCAATGCATATTGAGAGGTAGAAACAGGGAGGGGACAGTGAAGAATTATTGATTTTACAAGTAACAGTAGTGCATCTTCAAGAGTCCATGTGGAAGAGACAACTTCTCTGTCTCACATAGCAAACTACCTAGTGAGTTAATTGTGCTTCTAAGAAGTTATCCTATCATCCATCCAGCTAAATGAAAACCAGCAGCAGAAACCTTAGGATCCTAGTGACCTCAGGGAAGATTAGTTAAGCTAATATCCATTTATTTTGCCTCTAATGGAGTGAAAAAGCTGAGTTTTTAAGGGACTTAAGCCAACTATTTCTGCAAATGATATATATTGCTTTTAAATCTTCAGATTCAATTTTAACAATCAATTCTAGAGTGATTATGTGCCAGGAACTGTGCTATATGCTTTCACATTATTTACTTACTTAACTTTTACCACAATTCTATAAAGTAACACCAAATCTCTCATTAACACAGATAAGGAAACTAAGGCTCAGAAAAATTGAGGGATTTGCCCAACATCATAGAGAAGCAGGCAGGGTGTGAGTGCCGTTCTCCCAATGCAAACCTGCTAACAAGCCTAATGCAAAAGAAGAAACAAAAACATTAAACATATATATTGTTGAGGTATATTTACAAAATGCACTCATAAACTTTTTTGCTATTCTGAACCATCATCATCTTCAAAATCATTCATATGTTAGCAATAATTTAAACTTTACAGGAAGTTTTCAAATACACTGTTTCATTTAAGCGTCAAAACTACCCATTAAGAAAACCAGGGAAGAGACCATTAATACCATGGTATAGAAAAAAGAAGTTAAAGTTTAGAAAATGGAAGTATCAGACACTAAAATTGTTCAAATAGCTAGGATCAGAGTTTTCTCTTGAATCTATCATCCCAGATATTATCAACTGCCTCAAATTTCTCTCATATTATTTATCAGCAGTTAGCAATTGGTCTGGTAATTTTCTATTATTACCGGAGCTCGGAAAATTTTATGATAGTAGCCTGGAATGTGTCTAAGTGTAAAAAACTGAATAATTTTTTACATGTGGAACAGGGAACAGTTAATAGAGCAATGTGCTGATTGATTCTTTCTGGGAGAACCAATACTAATTACAGGAACAAAATTGCTGTAGTCTGAGTGGACTGAGAAAGGAAAGTTAGTTTTTTATGTTAAAGTAAGACTTTCCCTGTTCAGAAAGGATGCCAATGGGAAGAGAACTTCTCAGTGGGAACCTCCCAGTCTAATAGACAAATGTCTCTTCCCAATTTGATTCCAGAAACAAAGAGTGAAGCTGGTGGGACCAATACAATTTGGTGCCACATAATTCTGTTGTTTTGTAAAGAAGCAGAGAAAACTCTGGGCTCGTAAATATGTCTCAGAGCTTTCTGATGTATGCAGAACCAGCCTGGAGTGCTGAAAGTTTGTCAAGGTACAGCACTGTCTAGAAGTAAGAAGTCACAGAACACCGAATCTTGGAGTTGGAAGGGACTTCAAAATTTTTTCATTCCAAACCTTTAGTATCCCTAAGATATGATGGTCCTGCCTCTGCTTGAGTCTCTCTGGTGAGAAGAAACCCATTAGCCCTGAGCAGGTTCTTTACAGTGTTGGACGGCATTCATTCTTAGAAATTCACCTGTTTATATTGCATCTATTGTTCTCGATTAACTCTTCAGAATGTCATTGAGTAAGTATAATCAATTTTCATTCATAAAGAACTTCAAATGTTTAGAGATACGCATCTTACATCATTCTAGATCTTTTCTTCCTCAAACTAAATATCTATTATTCCATTAGCTGTTTCTCAAGACACAGAGTTTTGATTCCTCTTCTCTGTTTGCTTTTTTTTTGATCTTTTTATTATTTAACACTTCATTTAAAATCCTGTTTGTGTATTCTGATCAGGATAGGAATATAAGACCAAAGCTAGACAAACCCAATAGACAGAAGAAGGATTTTCAGGTGGTTGTCAACTGTGTCAGCTCTAATGAATAGGACTCATTTACCCAATGAATTTATTTAGGAGTCACAAAGGTTGGACCATTTGCAGTCTATAAACATTTAATTAGTCATTTTCTGCATGTTTTAGTATTTCACCCAGAAAATAGAAATACTTTGTATTTCATTCCCTTCTTCCTTTTTCACTTACTTCTTACCCTTGCTGATATCTGCTCTCTGAAAGACTCTTTCTGATGCACGGAATTACCCTGAGATGATAATTGGGGAAAATTAGTCCCCACTCCTATTAGTTTGCTTATCACACATGAACTTTGTCTCATTCTTTTCCTCTTCCTTCTTTCAATGTCACTAACAGTCATTGCTTAACCCTCTTAAAAAATTTCCAGAAGGAAATAAATCACTCACTCAGCCAAGAAATACTATTGATTGTCTGCTATGAACAAGGCACTGCACTGGGCATTGGAAAATCAATGGAATGAACAAGACACTTAAAGACTTCAGTTCGAGCTCTAAATTTTTAATTAATGCATCAAATAAAAATAGTGTTTATCGTACATTTACTATATACCAACACTGTGTTAAGCATTTTCATGTCTATAAATTAATCCTCATAAAATATCATGAATTTAATGTTGTTATCTTAATTTTACACGTGAAGAATCTGATGTTTAAAATAGTTACGAAACTTGTCTAAACTGCACAGGTTGTAATGGAAGGTGTATAAATTGAATCTAAGATTATCCAGTGCCCAAGCTCACTACCTCTCAACTATAATATAAAAAATATGTTGCATTACTTAGGGTATGATTTCAGCAGTCATCATTACTTTTCCCATTTATCCTGGTCAGTTCTAAATCTTCTTCAATTATTTGAGTTTATTTAAGGCAAAAATACATCATGTTTCAGAAAAATGTAGTTTATTTTTCCCAGACATGACTGTCTAGTTCATTGCCCATTTAACTAGCCACGGGCAGGGATATTTGTTGATGTTTTAAGCAGTCAGGCACCTCTGATTTGAAGTTGTTTAGAATAGATTTGGAATTTCATTGAACAAATAATGCACAACTTCATAAAGCATTAATGATTACCATAGGTACTGACAAGCACAACTGAGTGGGATGCAACAGCAGTTTAAAAGACTCCCTAAAAAGCAGGAACAAAAATCACTATGTTTCATCTTTAAAGTTAACATGCTGGAGGAATTGATTTAGTAATTGTTGTCTCACCTGCTAAAGTATAAATGTGTTGTGCACAAAACAATGTGATGCAAGGTATGTTTTTTTTTTTTAAGGTTGTATCCTCCAAATTAAATGCAAGGTAATTACAGAAATTGTTGAAATCTGTAGTCCCCACCCCCTGGGCTGCAGACTGGTACTGGTCCATGGCCTGTTAGCAACGGGGCAGCACAGCAGGAGGTGAGTGGCGGGGGAGTGAGAGCCACTCCCCATCACTCGCATCACTGCCTGAGCTCTGCCTCCTGTCAGATAAGCGGCAACAGCATTAGATTCTCATAAGAGCGCAAATCCTGCTGTGTACTGCGCATGTGAGGGATCTAGGTTGCAGCTCCTTATGAGAATCTAATGCCTGATGATCTGAGGTGGAGCTGAGGCAGTGATGCTAATGTTGGGGAGTGACTGCAAATATGGATTATCATAAGCAAAGAGATTTGACTACACAGAGACCATAATAAATCAATTACTTGCAGTCATATCAAAACCCTTTCAGTAAGTGGCAAGTGACAAGCTGCATCTGGTGTCAGGCATTATAGTGGCAAGTGAGCATTTTACTTCAATTGTAAAGTTGCATCTGGTGGCAGGCTTTATAGTGGCAAGTGAGTTTACATACTTCAATTGTACAGCTGCATCTGGTAGCAGGCTTTAAGTCAGAATTCAACACTTATTTTAGTCTGCATGTGGCCCGCCCATTATTTTATTTACCACTTCCATCCGCACCTCTTTCCCACACTGCACATTTGTCTCAGGCACAGTTTTAATAAGCCCACAAGCTAACCCTAGAAAAAAATGAGTAAAAAATAAATGTTGCTGGAGAGCTTCTTTGAAAAGGGGAGAAGACCCAATTTTGAGACAGTAGAAGACTCTAAGACTGCCAACAAAATGAAAGCTGCATTTAAAAGAAAATACCAAGTCCTACTTAAATTATGGGTTCATTGCAACAGGCGATTCACATTCTCCAAGCTCGCTTTATATAATATGTGGCGAACGGCTAGCCAATGAAGCCATGAAACCTTCAAAACTGCTTTGCCACATGGAGACCAAGCACCTTGAATTTAAAGATAAGCTTTTGGAGTTTTTCAAAAGAAAAAAAGTGAACATGAGGAACAGAAGCAATTACTGAGGGCCACCACTTCATCAAATGTGTCTGCGCTGCCAGTGTCATGCTTAGTGGCTAACCACATTGCTAAAGCTAAGAAGCCCTTTACTGTTGGTGAACAGTTGATGCTGCCTGCTGCTAAGGACATTTGCCATGAACTTTTAGGAGAGGTTGCAGTTCAAAAAGTGGCGTGTGTTCCTCTTTCATCTAGCACCATAACTAGACAAATTGATGAAATAGCAGAGGATATTGAAGCACAATTGATACAGAGGATTAACATGTCGCCATGGTACACAATCCAGATTGACAAGTCTACCGATGTCAACGAGAAGGTAACAATGCTCGTTTTTGTACGATATATTTCAGGAGGATGTGCATGAGGATATGTTATGTGCTCTTCTGTTGCCACGGCTGTGGAACTATTCAAATCTTTGAATGATTACATATCAGGAAAACTGAATCGGTCATTTTGTGTCGGTCTATGCACGCACTGAGTGGCTGCCATAACTGGATGGCTTTCCAGTTTCATTACTCGGGTCAAGGAGGTCACTTCTGAATGTGAGTCTATGCATTGTGTCGCCCATAGAGAAATGTCGGTGAGCTGAAAAATGTCACCTGAACTAAACAGTATTTTGCAGGATGTAATTAAAATTATTAACCACATTAAAGTATGTACCCTTAACTCACATGTGTTTGCACAGCTCACTGAGGAGATGGATGCAGAGCACAGGCATCTTCTCTTATACACAGAAGTGAGATGGCTTTCTAAAGGGAGATCACTAGCCAGAGTTTGGGAGTTATGAGAGATGCTCCAGAGATTTCTTTTTATAAAAACAGTCACCACTGGCAGCACATTTTAGTGACACAGAATAGGTCGCAAAACTTGCTTACTTGTGTGGCATATTCTACCTGCTCGATGACCTCAATATGTCACTTTAGGGAAGAACAACAACGGTGTTCAAGTTGGCAGATAAAGTGGCTGCATTCAAACACAAACTGGAATTATGGGGGTGATGAGTGAACATTGGGATTTCTTAAATTCAGAATATTATGGGGGTACAAATATATTGGTTACATAAATTTATTTTGCATCTCCGAATCATATCTGAGCACCCAAAGACTTCCTAGGGAGAAAAAAAATAACTATTATTTTTTTTTAATTTCAGAATATTCCAGGGGTACAAACATTTTGGTTACATGAATATCTCTTGTACATTTTGAGTCAAAGTTATAGGTGTGTCCATCACCCAGATAATGTGCACTGTACCCGTTAGGTGTGAATTTACACATTCCTTCCTGCCACCCACCTGCTTGATTCATAATGAATGTTATTTCCCTATGTGCACATAAATTTTGATTGATTAATACCAATTTAATGGTGAGTACATGTGATGCTTGTTTTTCCATTCTTGTGATATTTCACTTAGAATAATGGTTTCCAGTTCCACCCAGGTTAATAGGAGTGGTATTAGTTCACCATTTTTCATGGCTGAGTAGTATTCCGTGGTATACATATACCACATTTTATTAATCCACTAGTATTGATGGGCACTTGGGTTGTTTCCAAGTCTTTGCAATTGTGAATTGTGCTGCTATAAACATTCGAGTGCAAATGTCTTTTTAATAGAATGTCTTTTTTCCCTTTGGGTAAATACCTAGCAGTGGGATTGCTGGATCAAATGGTAGGTCTATTTTTAGTTCTTTGAGGTCTCTCCATACTATTTTCCACAGAGGTTGTACTAGTTTGCAGTCCCAACAGCAGTGTATGAACTCCTATCTCTCCGCACCCACACCAACATTTGTTGTTTTGGGACTTTTTGATAAAAGCCATTCTCCCTGAAGTTAAGTGATATCTTATTGTGAGTTTGATTTGCATTTCCCTGATGATTAGAGATGTTGAGCATATTTTCATATGTTTGTTGGCCATTAGTCTGTCTTCTTTTGAAAAATTTCTGTTCATGCCTTTTGCTCACTTTTTAATGAGGTCATTTGATTTTTTTTTCTTGCTGATTTGCTTGAGTTCTTTATAGAATGAAAATAAATGAGACCTGATCAAATTAAAAAACTTCTGCACAACCAAGGAAACCATCAATAGAGTGAATAGACAACCTTCAGAATAGGAGAATATATTTGCGTGCTATACATCCGATAACGGGCTAATAACCAGAATCTATGAAGATTCTATGATGTTTGACACAACTTCAAATCTCCATACATTCTGGATTAAAGTCAAGGAAGAATATCCTGTGATTGCTACAAAAGCATTGAGAAGCCTGCTTCCGTTCGCAACATCCTATCTTTGTGAAGCAGGGTTTTCTGCAGCAACAGCAGCCAAAAGGAGATTACAAAGTAGACTGGACATAAGCAACACACTTTGGGTGTCACCATCTCCCATCACTCTCAGATGGGACCGTCTAGCTGCAGGAAAAAAAGTTCAGGGCTCCCACTGATTCTGCATTATGGTGAGTTGTATAATTGTTTTATTATATATTACAATGTAATAATAATAGAAATAAAGTACACACAATAAATGTAATGCTCTTGAATCATCCTGAAACCATCCCCTCACTGCCCCTTGTCCATGGAAAAATTATCTTCCATGAAACCAATCCCTAGTGCCAAAAAGGCTGGGGACTGCTGGATCAAATGTTTGTAAGGAATTGATTCAAGTGGCACCAAAGATACTATGATGGCCTGGGAAGGACTCTGTAGGGGCTCACCTCCAGGGAGTCATTTAAAAGCAAACTATTGAGGAAACAATTAACTCCCCTTGTAAGAATGAAAAAATGCTATCTAGTACTAGAAAACACCCCTGAGTTGAGCCCTTGGAGATACTATGCCTCTAACAAATTAGCCATTTAGACAGGCATTTGTATGGCCATATTTAGCTTTTTAATTTATCTAAGCTCCTGGCTAGAGATTTTTTTAATCACAATACTAGTGTTAAAAGATACATTTTAAAAAGAGGGTATAATCATATAGATATGAAATGAACATATGTCAAAAATTATATTGAATTCATTAATCTAAGAGAGGACCAGTAAGATATTACTTTAGATACTCCAAGGAAAGTCTAAAGGGAAGGTACCTGGAAAGCCCATCAGTAATGCTGAAATAAATTTGTCTAACAGATAGAGAACTGGTAAAACTAGTCAATCTCCATGGGGCTGAATCAGCTGAATCTCCACCGGACACAATTTGCATTATCATGGATAGGACTCTTTGAATAATTATCTTTTTTTGTGTGTGTGTGCAATTTACAGAGTTGTAAAATAGCTCAAAAACAATGAAAAGCAGAGAGCACCTGGAGACAGTACTAGACAGGACACTCAGATATCTTTTTGGTCCATTTCAAAGTCTTTCACAATTTTTTCCTTTACTAGAATCTTATTTTAAGTAAAAATTTATACTTTTATGGAAATGTTCTAAGGTACATGTGAGATTTTTTTTGTTGTTGTTGTTTTAATTTATCTAATACAAGTTTGGCTTCTTCAGAAACATTTTGATTTCGTAGGAAAAAAAAGTTAATGAATCAGTGGTAGGAAGGCCTTGCTAACAAGGAAAAAATTACCTAATCCACAGTCTCTCAGTAACAGCAAGATCAGTCATATGAGCTCTCTTGCTAATTGGTACCCTGCAGGAGTTCTGTTTTCATAAGATCTGAAAAGAGCTGAACAGACAGAAAGGAAATATATATCCTTTTCTTTTACATTCACCAGACATATAGATTACACTGCTTTTAAGACTTTGAACAGCCCTGAAGAGTTCCTGAGTGGGGGTAGCGGGTAATGCAAGCTTCAGGCCTCACTTTCTGTCCAAAACTATATGGCAAGGGCAAGATTAACAAAGTCACATTCCCAGAGATAAACCTGTCTCTAAGGAAAAAAAAAAGGGAGAAGCCAACTTTTGACATCTCACAGCCACTTCTATTATCAACTGACAATCATCATTATTTTTTTTTCCTTTCTTTTTATCCCCATAAAAAAATGGCAAGCCACTTGGCCTTGGGGCCGGCACTTCCGTTCTCTTTCTTTGGGGTGTCATGCCATCTCCCTTCTCTCTCTCCCTCTCTCTCCTTCCTTCTAAGAAAATAAATAAATGTTTTTTCTTTCATATAGTCTAATCTTTGTGTAAAGAATCTTCCTCCACCTGCACCGTGAGCACCTCTGAGTTCACCACTCTTATGGTAAACAAAGTACTTCACAGCAGAAACAGAATTAGCCTGTGTAAAATAAGTTCACTCGACATTATTTTACGTAGTATTTATAATAATATTTTAGTCTCTAATATTTCTAATATTTCAAATTCACTTAATGCTATTTCTCAGCCTTTCAGAGCAGATGCTAGCTACAGGAGAAAGACACGTTGGATTTAGTCTCTAATATTTCAAGGGTTCCCTGTGGCGATAATCCCCAAACACTAGCATGAAGGCTATTTCATACTGCTTGTTACCTCAACAAATCCTTGCTACTCTTTGAGTCAAGGACTCATTTGAAATACTCATCTCTTGCCAAAAAGGCTCTCTAATAGCATGTATATAGTTGGAGAAAAATAAACACACCTTAGTAGGAAAGGAGCCTCAGAAAATTTCCCAGCAGCATTATGTAGCTGCATCAAAAAGTTCCTAACACCTCACAGGGAGCCCTTTCTTCAGCCTACCTGGGCAGTGATCCTTAGTCCCGGCACTGCCCCTTAACTCAGAGACATGTTTTCCCCATTGGGATTGAAGAAGTTCAGGATACGCCATCCCAAAATATGCTGCTTTGCTATATTGATTGTTTTTTGAGCTGAGGCACTTGAGAGACAGCAGATGCAGGAGGGGCTTTTTGACCTTACCTGTTTTTTTTTTTTTTAACCTAAAGACAGAGCAAACGTTTCCCATGAGAAAGGTACCTTCCCTGTACCAGGGAAAGAAAAATGCCCTTGTCACCAGAGTCTGGAATGGAGATGAAATGGATCTGTACAAACAAAGTTACTAAGTAACCCTCATCTTCTACTAGTTTTCCCCGATATATCTCTTCGTGACCCCCCACAATGTATTGCCCCAGCCCAAACCACTTTGCCTTATCACTTCTTCACAGATTTATCAATTCTTTATCTAAAAGATCTATAAGCCTTTTGCTCTTGTCACTTCTTTAGGTCTTCATTTTCTTGTGAGGACTCCCATGTACATGTGAAATTCTAATAAAACTTGTATGCTTTGCTCCTGTCCTTCTGACTTCAGTCAGTTTAATTCTTAGCCCCAGCTGGAGACCTTAAGAGGCCAGAGAAGAAATTTTTCCTTCCCTACAATACATTAAATTAGGATGTTTATATGTATTAAAACAATCAAGCAAATTCCTTTTAGGGAGCAAGCTACGGAATGGATGATATGACAGTATATATTCATTCAACTTTTAAAAATACAGAGATTTCTCCCAAATAAAAGACATGCCACTGCATTTTAGCTGTGCAATAAATTCTTTCATTCAACAAATATTTTTAAAGAATCAATTGGTTGGTGCAGACATAGTCCTTGCTCTCGAGGCCCCTACAGTCAAATGGAAGAGATAGCTATAGTTGATACTTACTCTGGAATTACTCATATTTTAAAATATAAGTAAATATAAGTTCTATTTTAAAATATAAGTTCTATTATTATTTAGGTATGGTGAGGCCAAGAGATCAAGAAAGGATTGCCATTGAAATGACAGGTTGTTATACTCACAGATTCTAAGAGAAGGGGATGCCACACCTAGAGTGGGCACACATGGAAACACTGGGGTCTAACAGGAGGCAGGGGTGGGGATGAAGGAGTGGGTACTGGGGAATGTGGGTTTATAGTGGTTTCCATGGGAAGGACACTGGGGAGGCAGGATAAGATGGTTTAGGATTGAACAGACTGAAAAATTTCAGTGAGTTCTGGGGCCTAGGTGCTACTCCTAATTGTCTGGTTATCTGGTCCTGGGCTGATTAGGGCAGGTGCCTGGTGGTCCAAAGTGTGAGAGCCCCATAAGGGGTTGATGGTGTGGGCTCTGGATTTGTTGGTTGGCATTTGAAAAGTTCACTCTTAGGCTAACTGTTTACTATCTCTAGGAATTGCCTAACCCTAGGAGAGGCAGGGTCAACAAGTCCCCACATATCACAACATCTGGTTAAGAAAAATATTTAACAAAAGACACGGTAAATATATTCCTATTTTTTCTTTACCCTTAATACCAAAAGTTGTTAGCACTAAGAGCTGGTGATAATTAAAATGATGAAGAATGGAGAAAATGAGGAAAAAACAAACAAAAAGTACAGAAACTTTCGTACTTCTTTCTAGCTTCTTATAACAAGAATAAGATGGATAAGTTGAGCAAACTGTGATTCCAGGGGAAAATTATAATTAATAATAGCCACTATTCAGGCTTTCCTTATTTTGACCTGGGCAGTATGTTTCCGTGCAACTAATTTATTTGGTCCTTCCAGCAACTCTGAGAGCCTTAGGAAAGTGAGGCCTAGAGAATAAGTAACTTTCCTAAGATTACATAATAAGTCAGTAAAAGAGCTGGGACTTATGCTGAGATTTGAAGGACTCTAGAGCTGGAGGTGATTATTATTATATATATATATACACACACAAACACATACTTATATCTGCAACCTGTGCTTGTGGCCATGTACTACTTACCTATTAATATATAACTATTCTAGTTGAAGAAAAAGAAAGGACTTTTAAGCATATTACTCAAATTATACACAGTAAGACTTTAATTTTCTGGTGTGGTTTAGAAATGGATTGTGGGAATTAGATTATATGGGTATTAAAGGGATAATTATGAATGTCTTTCTTTCAATAATTATAATCGAAAATCTTTATAAATGATATTGCCTTACCATAATGAAGTTATTCTGAGGAATCTAATATCATCTGTGATGATTAAATACCTGGGAAAGCCTTAGTGTCACCATTATGAACATGAGTTGGAACTGGATCACCCTGAAGGAGTAATGGGTGTGAACTTAAATTAAATTGTGTTTATTGTTGTGGCTAGAATTTTTCTTACCTCTTACTCCTAAAAATGTAGTAGTGACAGGAAAAACAAAATATATATATATATATATATATATATATATATATATATGTGTGTGTATGCCTATCTCAATAGTGCTTGGTAGAGTGGATTTACTAGTTCCTGTATATCATCTGTGTATCATCAGCTGGAAACTGAAAGGGAGAAATAGAGTCATTGCCTCTGAGATTAAGGAACACGTGGAGAAAGGAAGTTTAAATGTAACCATTCCAAGACCATATATTATAATAAACAGAGAACTCTATTTGGGTTTGAATTCAGGCTACAACTTTCCAGTTCTGTGAACCTGTTCCTACTCTGTCAGGCAGTGAAAATCCCTATCTCATGAGATGGTTGTGAAAGTTAAGTAAAATAATGATTGTGAAACTGCTAGCATGGTGTTTAGTGCACAGTAAGTAAGCATTCAATAAACCTTTGTATCATTGCCATCAGAGGATGATGTCGTCTCCTGAAATTAAACATCAAAGGTGCCTTTAATATGCTTTCTGACCACATACTCAGTTAAGGAGCTGCCTCTCTGAGGGAACCATCACCCTTAGGAAAGGAATCCTTCACATATAAGTTCCTAGCACTATTGGAACCTATCTCACTCCATTAATTTCAAGGTGGAAAGGGACTCCTAGCTGAAGAGAAGTTTAAAGCACAACCCTCAAGCCTCAGGCTTGACAGGCACCATGGTTCTGGGAGTAGAGGCTGCCGAACTAGAATGCAGCAAGCTAGGGCTTAATTAGCTGTGGTAGAAAATTAGATGCTAATTGGCCTGCTTCTGCCAGCCCAAGGGACTTGCATTCTCCACTTCTCATCAGATGGCCCCTTGGCTCCAATTTCTTTAGAGGAAGAATCTTGCTGCTGAAAACTTTCTCACGTGGGCAGGAAGGTTATTGCTCAGAATCCCAGAATTTGGTGCAGCGTTGGCTCAGTTGCCTATAGTGAAGTAAGCAAAGTCCCTTAACTGCCTGAATGTCAGTTTTTCTGCTTCCATCTTTCTCATAGATATCCTGACCCCTTCCAATACATTCTCTTCCCCCTACATTGACCCTGCCCTTAAAAATCCCTTAATTAATTACCAACTCCCAGCTAGATATATCAATTTATATTCACATACATAGGGAAAAGCCCAGATTTCTCATAGTTTGACAACACTTTCTGTTGAGAATTCAAATTATAAACATAAAACTCTAGCACAAAATGTGATGATTTCTGGGGTATGGATTTTCTACACATTTGGCCATGTTAGGTCATATTTAGAAATACATAGTGAGCATGATATGCCTATCATGTTCTCCCCACCTGTACCCCATTTTTAAAGATCTGCCTGTATACTGCCTGGGAAGAGTAACCTTACATAATACATTCTCCCAATCTCAGGCCAGTCCTAATGGAAACAGGAAAACTTCTATTAATATATAAGCAGGATGATATTTAAAAACGTTTTTGTGCATTCCTTGTTCACATTTCCAGATACATGGCACCTCCCCTGGTAAGTCCAGAGTAGGGTTGAGTTGAAGGTAAGGAATTAAATTGTGATGGAAATATTCACAACAATGAAAGAACAAATAGTCAATATTTTGCTTCTGATATTAAAGTAGGATTTTGCAGCAAAATCATAAGCATGAACGAAAGGCTGTGTGTAGGAGGAGGATTTGCTAGCTCATTCGAGCATATCAAGGAATGAGTAGATCCACTCAGAGTTTATTTCTCCACAGAATGAAGATACCCTTTTGTCTATGAATAACAGACTGTGGTTTGCTATTGTAAAGTAGGAGAAGAATATAATGAAGGAAAATTCTTGAAGCCTATCCCTTCTGGGCAGTAGGGTAACAGGGGAAGCAAACATTGCCTGGCAAAAGTGAAAGAGGAAAGACTCATGGGTTCTAATCCCTGGGCACCAGGCTTTGGTGTGTGAGGAAAACATGCACTGGATAGGTAGAGAGAAATGCACAAGTGTGGAAAGCCTTGCCTTTAACCCCTTTGGGACTGTGGGGCACACTGAAGAATTTGACAATTCCAGGCAACCATTATTTCTCATGCTGCATGAACAGGATCAGAGGAACCAACTTAAGCTCAGGAGGGATTGCAAGAGAGCTGAAAAATGTAGGGATTTGTTTGTCTGCATCCTATCTCATGCGTGCTAGCTGCTCTGCACAAAGTTAAAATTTTTTGATAAGGGAGACGAGTAGATAGGCTAGTAGGCATCCAGTAGGGACTATTACAAATGAGAAACCCAAGAGGTCTCACCAGGGGCTATAGGCTTTTAAGTATTATGGGTTTCCTCATCACTATGGTTTTAATGTTTGTATCCTCTCCAAAATTCATGTTGAAACTTAATCCCCATTGCAACAGTATCAACAAGTGGAACCTTCAGGAGGTGATTAGGTTGTGAGGGCTCTGTCCTGATAAATGGGATTAATGCCCTTATAAAAAGGCTGGAAGGAATGAGCTAGGCTCCTTTTATGCCCTTCTACCTTTTGCCATGTAGAGTCACATAAGAAGGCCCTCACCAGACACCAAATGCTGGCACTTTGACCTTGGAATTTCCAGTCTCTAGAACTGCAAGAAATAAATTTCGGTTGTTTATAAATTACTCAGTGCTCTGGTTTGAATATTTGTCTCCTCCAGAATTCATGTTGACACTCAATCCCCGATGTGGCCCTATTGAGAGGTGGGGCTTTTAAGAGGTAATTGGGTTATGAGTGCTCTGCCTTCATGAATGGATTAATCCATTCATGGATTAATGAATTAATGGGTTAATGGATTAATTAGTTATCATGAGAGTGGGACTGGTGGCTTTATAAGTAGAGGGCGACTTGAGCTAGTGTAGTCAGCTTTCTCACCATGTGATGCCCCACACTGATTCAGGACTCTGTAGAGAGTACCCACCATCAAAAAAGCTCTCACCAGGTATAGCCCCTTGACCTTGGACTTTTCAGACTCCATAAACTTAAGAAATAAATTCATTTTCTTTATAAATTATCCAGTTTCAGATATTCTGATATAAGCAACAGAAAATGGACTAATACACCCAGTTTAAGGCATTTTGTTATAGCAGAACAAATAGACTGAGACATTTATATTAAACTAAGGGTTCTCAAGTCTGGGCACTATTGACACTTTAGGTTGGTAATTATTTGTCGTGGAGGATGTCCTGTGTATTGGAGGGTATTAGCAGCATCCCTGGCTCCCACCCACTGTATGCCAGTATCACACCTCCCTTTCCCCCAGTTGTGACAATCAAAATGTCTTCAAACATTTAAAAATGTCTCATGTGGCAAAACTGAACCCAACTGCGAATGACTGTGAACAAAAATAATATCTTAAGCCACCCAGCTGACTGAATGTACCCCTCTTAGCCAAGAGGACCCCAAGAAATTCCTAAAGCTCAGTTACTGGCCATGAGAAAGGAGGTCAGACATGCTCCATCATGACCCCTGCTCTTCTTGGAGGTATCCTTTGTAACAATAAGATGCTAAATCATTAACAGGCCTAAGGCTATATGAGACAAAGCTTAAACCACACCTGCATGCAATTGATGCACTTAACAGATCCCTTGCGTTTTGGTAAGTGTCAGGTGGCTTGTCTCTGGTTAACATACATCCTTAAGTTAAAACATCCCAAGCTTTTAGACAAAGTTTCACTTCTTTAACCAATTACAAATCAAAAAATTTTAAACCCACCTATTAATATAACCTGTAAGCTCTACCCTCCCTGAAATGTCTCACCGTTTCAGGCCAAATCAGTGTATGCCCTCTGACTATTGACTTAGGGTCTTATGTGTAATCCCTGTCTCCATGAACGTATAAATCCAAATTGTAACCCAGCTACCTTGGGCACACTTCCCCAGGCTCTCTTGAGACCATGTGCCCTGGGCTGGTCACACACATTTGGCTTGGAATAAACCTCTTTCAATTATTTTACAGAGTTTGGATTCTTTTCCATTAACAACACTGTATTAGACCAAAACTATAATTACTCAGAAAGAGAGAGGCAACTGCAAGGGGTTCATGAGAAAAAGATTGGGTGGTGAAAGTGGAGAAAGGGGGGAGAATCTGAGTTTTCTTCTCATAAAATCCTACTACAAGAGGACTGGACATCATAACAAGACATCATCCTGGAGGACCAAATGTTTCTGGAATGCACAATGACAAATAAGTCCTGAACCTACTGTTTCTTAGAGACAGTGTTTCTGATTCTACACCATAGCTATAAAGAAACATGTTGATCTCACAGGCAACTGATGACATAAAAAGCATCACTGGAAATGACCACCATGGCTTTGAATAGCACATGTAGGACCTCTTGGGCTGGGGATCAAGGGAAATAACTGAAAATTCATAACTGCAGGACATTCCAGCCTGCTCAAGAACTGAAAGAGTCATCCAAGAATTTATAGTATTTGCTCATATTTATAGTTTCTGTTATATCATTGATTCAAGGAGTCAGGGAAGGGGAAGTATTGCAAATTATTGCTGATTATACCGTATAATTATTCTGGCCAGTGTTTTATCTGAATTGAGTTTAGTTCTAAGACTGATCCTTGTTTTGTTAGACATATCATGTATAAATTATTTTACCAGAGAGAAGACACTAGCTGGATGAATGTGGTTATCTTTTAGTTTGCTCTCTGCCCTTCATTAAGAGGTGAGTGCTTGAGATGAACAGAGTTACAGATAAACAAACCACATGTTCTTGGCAAGTTTATATTGGAGTGACCTTGCTGTACAGGAGCCAACCAGGACAAATCAGATCCTCTTTTGTTCTTATTTATTTCTTTATTTTTTAAGTTTGGAGGAAAGACAAAGATTAGCTGATCTTTTCCACTGGGATGGAAACTAAGAGCCACACAGCGGGTTGTTGATTAGGAAAAATTCCATCTTGAGGATTTTATTTCCAACTCACTTCTACTTCTCCTTCATCTTCAACTTCTCCCTTCTATATTTAGCTCATACCTTAAACATTAAATTCTGAAAGAGGTGGTTCCTGACTCCTGAATGTAAAAAATGATCTACTAACTCATTATAACATAATTCTGATTTAATTCCCTACTTGACATTCTCTTTTATCTAATATTTTCTTGTTGTTTACTTGTTTAGTATCTGCTTCTCCTGTTTCCTAGAATAGCATCTCCGTACAAAGAGGGACCTTATTGCTCATGTAAAACATAGAAGCCCCAGTACACATAACTGTGCCTGACACATAGTAGGCTCCCCATAAATATTTATCAAATCTATATCAAAACATCGGAGCCAAAAGATTATATAGCCTAAGAAAGAAAGATACAGGAAGAGCAGTCTGCTCACTTCCCAATTTTCCCAAAGCTAACTTCTTGTAATTCAATTCCGTAAGATTTCTCTATGTCCTTACTTTTGTTTGATCTTTCCCATTTTCCAATCAAGTGGTGCATGAGCAAGCACCTGCCTTTCCTAAGCCTCAGTTTCCTTATTTTTAGAAAAAGAGATGACTAATTTTGTATTATCACCATCAGATGCTATCTAGGATGATTAAAATTAAAATGGATTTAATATATATATATATGGAGACAGAGAGATTTTAAACTACACACTGCACACATTTCAAGACATTTTCACAGAATTATTACATTTTCAATTCTTGAAGGAACGTTCAAGAGGGTAAATCGATCCAGAGAGCTTGTATCACCTCATTAAGTTGCAGAAACTGTGTGGTTTTCTGACTCCAGATTCTGTGCTCGGTTCACCTTCCCAGACTGCCTCCTGCTCCTCTTCTCAAGCATTTCAACCTTACGGGTGGTGAGGTGACTTGCCGGAAGCAGCTCACCTGGCATGCTGCAAAGTCTTTTTGACTCCTAGTTTAGCACATTTTTACATTACATCTTCCTGCCTCCCATTCTTATTGAATTGTAATGAGCTCTCTTCTATTTTAATGAGTATGTTAATGTGTTAGTGTTGGTCTCAGCCTGACCTTGTATATGTTTGTCTTTGCTGTGGCTGTTTCTATTTAAACTGCAAGCTCTTGGGAGAGGAAAAAGACGCCAATTTAACCACCCCAGTGCCTTGTGCTCCTGAAGGCTTAACAAACACTATTTGGTGATGATGATGATGATAGACTAGGCATAAGAATACTCTCCTTTCTCTCTAGAGGGCTGTGTAGTTGCTTTATTTTGCCTTTGGAATTCTCTTGTCGTTGCTTGAGAGATAGGTACTTCAGGATTCTTCCAAAGGCAACAATGGAAGCAACATTTTCTGTCAATAACTTTTCTCACCAGAATTCTGAATTTTCCCCTTATTTGCAAAAGAAAACAGATGTGTGAAACCCAGAGATAAAGTGTAGAGTGGAGCTGTCATCTTATATTTGTTCTCCAGGACACTGCTAAGCACAGCAATATAAATGGTAAATGCCACATTCTTTTGCAGGGGAGCAGGTGGCACTTGAGGCAGGGGAATTGAAAGGATGTAGGAAAGAATATCAACAACAGAAAAATAGAAGCAAAGGAGCTAGTTGAATAAGGTGCCTAACGCATTCTTCACAAACATACAGAACTTCTCTTAGTTGGAGATAAGTTAGAGTAGCCAAGTTCCCACAGCCCATTTAATGGAATGGGAAACAGCACAGTAGAGTGGTTAGGTTTTTGAGCCAAACTACATTGATTGGCATTCCAGCAAAGCACCAGTGATTCCTACCTAATACCTATCCGATAGGGTTGTTATGAGAATTACCTGAACTAATACACGCAAAACTCTTCAAACAATGCCTCTCCTATAGCAGGCACTCGGTTAGTTTTAGTTATTACTATTGTCTTACATTCAAGGCTTTATTCTTATAAGCAGAATGAAGGGGTTGTCCCTCATCATGAAGACAGAGTGATTTCAAAATTTGGGTGTTAAAACACTAGTCTTGGGGATCTCAGTCAATAGAGTGGAGCAGGTGGATGCTGGGGCTCCCAAAGTCCTCCCTAATGGTAACTATTTTTTTCTAAAACTATCAACTGCTGTGAATTGAGACATTATGAAATTACAAATGTGTAATATAGGATTAAGACATAATCACCAATTAACACATAAGCATTAATCCATTTATCATATTAGTGACTGATCGCCTAAGGGACCTGAGGGGATTAGAGGAGACAAAATGGGAATACGTGTGGAGAACAGTGGCTAGCTGTTCCCCACATCCATTTCCTCTTCTTTACACATGCCCCACACACTCTTCTAGCTAGGTTTAGCCACAAGCCTAAGTTCTACTCGGTGCAATGCAATTAGAAGTGATGAGAGCCTAATTCAGGCCCAGACCACTAAACATTTCCCACATGCTACCCCTCATGCTCTTTTCTTGGCTGGATAAAAGCCCAGGGCACCTGGAAGCTTCATGGTGAAGATGGAAAGAACTCAGGTCCATGATCGTGTTTTGAAATCTGAAAAAAAAAACAAGAAGTAAACTCCTACACTGTTTGAACCTTTATACACTTTGGGGGTTTAATTTATAGCAAAAACTAGCATTAAGCAAATTCATAGAGAACATATACATGTTTTCACATGTGTAAAGTTTAGAGCAAGGGGCATGATGGGAGATAGCAGGAGAAAAATTGAAGCAAATAAGTCACAACACTGCACTGTGGTGCCATTTCTAACTAAAAACCTGCCAGTTGGAAGGAGCACTGTGTAAAAGACCATTTTTGTTTTAGACACTATTTTCAAGTTTGAAGGTCCCCAAGACCACCCTTAAGTTCAATAATTAGCAAAAAGGATACACAGAACTCACTGGAAGCTGTTATGTTTAGAGCTAATGCTTATCAGAGCTACAAGATACAGATTAAAATCAGTCAAGGGAAGAGGCCTATAGAGTCTAAGAAAGTTCCGACTGCAGAGAGAGCTTTCACCTGCTCTCTCCCATGGAGTCATAGACAGTATTACTTTCCCAGTACTGAAGTGTGACAATACACATTCCATGCTACCAACCAGAAAAGCTCACCTGAGCCTTGATATCTAGAATTTTTATTGAGGCTCCGTCATGTAAGCTGTATGGGTGATGCCCGTACTGCTGACCTCAGCCTCAGCCTCAGGTACAACACACAGTGCTTGTTTATACTCAGGGGGTCAAGCTGACACCACATTACCCCAAGTCCCTGTCCTTAATCACTTAGTTAGAGGATCAGGAGTGGCTCAGGCCTCCAGGCAAACAAAACTCTCCTAGCAGGCATGGCTTTCCAAGGGCTGAGAGATTACCTCCCAGAAATCCAGGGCAAAGCCTTGACCTCTCTTTGAGCAAGATTAAATTCTTTGCTACACAAAACCCTTCAGTCATTCCTGTGACCTCTAGGAGGGAAAATAAGACGATGTTTTGTTAGCCAGTCAGACTCACAGAAACTTGGGTGGATTTTGCAGTCTACCTGGCCAAGGGATTTGAATGAGGGCTGAAATTTGGGCCTCACATTCTTACCAAGCTATGCTTTATGGGCTTGTATAAACTAAGAGAGAGTGAATGCCTTTGTTTAATTTATATAGGGCAGATAAATGTCTGTTTTCTGATTTCCTCAAATGCATTGCATGTGTTAAAGGAGCCTTGCAAACTTGGTCCAGACGGTGTTTCAGTCCCTGCAGAGCTTATGCATATAGTCATCAATCAGCTGCTTCTTTCTGGTCTCGCTTTCTTTTCCCCACTCCCCTAAAATTCCCCTTGGACCCTTGATTCAGGCTTCATCCTGGAAAGGCAGAAGTACATCTTTAATCGCCATAGGATGAGGTGAAAGTCTGGTATATTTTTCAAAATAACTATATACAAGACAAGAAAAGCATTTTCTGTCTTACCTATATCTCTTAATTTAATTCCAACATGTTTATATGCTAAACACACACACATATATTTATATCTTGCTTTCAAACTAGGAAACGCTGCCTCTTCCAAAATACCTTTGAAAGTTGCCTTAGCCAGAATTAATGTTAATTTCTCTCAAATTTAAATTTCTGTTGAAATCTTTTTGGTGGCATGAACCACAGAATGCATGGACTGTTGCCTGTCTGTGCTGTTGAGGGTTTTATTCTGCATAGCTATGTTTCAGGTAAGGTACATAGTCTTAGTTTGTCACAATTATACCTTCCAGGATGAACACATCCTGACACTTTACCATAGCTATCAGGGAAGAAGGTCTTTTTCAGATCAAGAACCGTAAAAAGAATGTGCCTGAAAATTAAGACAAGTAGAAGAAGCAGAGCTAAAGATGGAGAGAAAACTCCATTAACACTGTTTAAACTCACACATCCAGATATGTCCGATAAGCTTTCCTTTGGACTGTCTGTAAAATGAGCACACAAACTTCCCTTTTGGTTTAAATTGTTTTGAAGCAGTTTGGAGTAACTCGAAATTAAAGCACTCCTGACTAAATGTAGTAAAGAAAGCATTAAAAATGCACATAGGCAGAGGGATAGAAGTTAAAGCCCTCGACTTCTCAAATAGCTGTGGAAGTGACTGGAGTTAAGCAACGATATTCCTCTCTCAGTGGGCCACTTGACTCCATCACTTTCCTGTCCTTGACTCTGCTACCATGGCTTTGCATTTTTTTTCTTTAGTTGGTTCCTCTCTCCCAGGGTATAGTTGTTGCAATCAGGGACTCTCTGTTTATAACAGTGATTGAGTTAGCTCAGGCAGGAATGTGCCTTATCAACAGATTCTCTCCACAGAAAGTGTAATGATGATTAATGAGCTCATTTTTCTCATAATTCAAAAGTGACTCAGGGTGGCCCATGTGGTTGTAGGCAGGCAAACACTGAGGTGATCTGTGTGTGCCCACCCAACACCTTTGACTCAGCCAGTCCCTAAGGACTGAGATTTACATGCCCTTCAAATCAGGGAGGCATTGAGTAATTGACGATACAGACCAGATTTTAACATGGGAGGAAACTGTTCCTCAGACAACATCCTCCAATCAAGTTCCTGATGAGAGGCAGTAGAATAAAAATTCTGTAACTCCTTTAACCACTATCTTATAATGTTGTTAATCTAATATTTGCAAAATATCTGCTATGCTCCAGGTGCCAGATGGTGGGAGATATGTGTGTGTGGACATACACTACTGTCTCATCCTAAGTCATCTAGAAGCAAAAGGATTTTGATCTAAACTACCCAGATAAGAACAAAAATATCCAAACATATTTTTTTTTAAATCATAGTTTAACTCCTCTATCACGTCTCCAAATGAATGTGAAATTATAAAAATAGAGATTTTGTCACTTATGTGAACTGGTTATTTTCTTTGAAAAATTTTGTGCATGTAACAAGAATGTCCAAAGACAATTTTCAAATCATTAAACACATACTTTTCAAATAGAAAATAATCATGTGCCAAAAAGTTTTATTTGAGCTATTCACGAGAGGACCAGCAGAATGTAAGTGATGCTATGTAAAGGATTTTGGAAACTGTTCTATATTTAGTGGGGGAAAAGTTCCATTTTCTGAGAGTATCAGATATCACTCAGATGAGTTTATTAGAAGATAATCTAGCATAATATTGAAGTCACAAAATCAACATATTGTTTTATTTCTAAATTTTTGATAATTTTTCTATGCATAGATAATTCAGAATAAGTCAAAGTAATTAATTTCACCTAATTGCAAATAAAGTTTTTGAGAAAATTGAGAGATCTTGTTGATTTCTTATCTTTCCATACTAATAAACAATGAAATTGTAAACTTTTAACTATTCATAGCAAAAAATATATCTCAGATATTTGTAGATTTTTCCATTGGATACTAAACAAGTAAGTTAGAAGCTCAGGCATATTGATGAAGGAAAACAAATTAAATTGCTTACAGTGTATAAGCAGAGGGAGAGAAAAGATTAGTTCATAGAATTAAACAAATGATAAATGTGTCCAATGTTTCTAAAGGGATACATCACCACCAGACACCTCAGCAATAATAAGAAATTGCTCATAATAATCTTACCATGCAGAACTTTTTAGGATCCTCAGGGTTGTTTACCGCTTGAGTGGATAACTTTTTAAGATTCCATTTTTCTCATCTTTCCATACAGTGTATGAAATGTCCCATACCTACAGAATTAGAAAGGGAAGGAGGGAGGGAGGGAGGGAGGAAGGAAGGAAGGAAAGAGGGAAGGAAGGAAGGAAGGAAGATTTGAATCAAAACATCAATCATATATTTAATTTGGAACATAGTAATCATCACCATTATCATCATCTTTGCATGCTCTTATTTACCTCCCCAAAGTACATTTTTTTCTCACATGATAATTAACAGGTGATTAAAAAGACAAATTACAGATGAAATTCTTATTTCATTGAATAAGAAGGTTTTTTCTCCTTTGGAAACTCAGTCCCCTCTAAACATTTACCTGCCCTTTGTCTTTCTTTTTCATTGCTTTTTCCTTTTTTAATTTTTTTTTTAATTTTTAATTACTATGAGTATATAATAGATGTATATATTTATGGGGTACATATGATGTTTTGATATAGGCATACAATGTGAATTAATCAAATCAGGGCAATTGGGATACCCATTACCTCGGGTATTTAACATTTCTTTGTGCTAAGGACATTCTAATTCCACTCTTTTATTTATTTTAAAGTATACTCTAATTTATTGTTGATTATAGTCACTTTGTTGTACTATCAAATGTTGTCCATTCTATCTAACTATATTTTTGTTCCCCTTGTCTTTTGGGAACATCATTGGCACTATGTCTATCATAGTTAATGAGCCGCTGACAATGAACTCACCTGATAGGACACTATTAACAAATAGTTTTAGGGTTTTGGAGAGAGGCAGGATGGTAAGCTGTTCCCAAGGAGGAAAAAATTATGCAGGACCCAGTTTATCTTCCCTGGTTTGAAGAAATAACATGACTCTTCTTGAAGCATGAAGCGTTTTTAACTTAATATGGGGACTAGAAAAGCTAAGCATGGGAAAATACAACAATAAACACAAAATTAGCCCAGGTCTGTGCAAGTATGAGCAATGAGTTGAGTTAATTTGGAGAATGCTGCGTTGGGTGAGTTTCAACCTGGCTTGGTAATTATTTTGCGGTTCAGTGGAAAATCTTCAAGACATGGGCTCTCTGCCTTGTGACTCTGGGCCAGCAACTTCATCCTAGTATCCTCCACAGGAAAAAAAAAAAAAAATCCATAAACACCTGGAATCACATAACCGATGTGTGTGTAATGCAATGAATACAAATTGCTAGTGACCTGATGTATTCCTGTTGAGGGTTCTCAGGAGAGAAACTTTTTGTAACCATATTTAATGAAGGCATATTTTACATTCAAGCTTTCTTTTCTAATCATGCTATGCACTTACCGGCAAGAATCTGAAGGAATTAAAGTTTGAAGATGTCAATGATTATGACACTCTGAGAAAGTAAATTAGGGACGATTGAATGACGGACTAAGTGTCTAAACCAAGAAAATGTTCCTGGGCAGCCCTCGAAGTGGTCTACTCAAGGAAAAGGTCTGGGTATCCCTCACCACTAATCTTCCTAACCAAAAAGCCCCAGGTGGAGGACAACTTACTAAGCAGAGCTCTTTGGAGGCTGAATAATTGATTCCACAACCCACTGTTAAAATGTCTCCTAGGGACCACAGAAGTTGGTTCCTAATAAAGTCTAAGATTAAACTCTTGTTCCTGGTGGCACAATTCCAATTATAGTTTGCCAGTAGAAAGATTGCAGCAGCAGAAAACAAAACCAACAAACTGTGCTACATCAAGACAATCGATAATCTTGTCTTTAATATTAGCAGTAAAGAATGTGATTATTTAAAGTCTTAAATGTTACCATTTCAGATGGATGTTATTCAAAGGAGAATAAATTTAGCAGTAAAGAATGTGATTATTTAAAGTCTTAAATGTTACCATTTCAGATGGATGTTATTCAAAGGAGAATAAATAAAAATGGAAAACTGTATTCATTAGGATATTTAGGGTTGCAGTAATGTCTTGTTCTTAGTGGTCTTGCATACTCAACCCACTGCTTCAAGACAAGACAAAAAAATAGCACCAAGCTGACCAAGCACTACTCACCCTTCTGACCCCCTCAGTGCATCCAGTGAGTCCTTGCTGATCCACCAAGCCCAGGTGGAAACATCACCTCCTCTGCAAATCCCTTCCTGACTCCGGTAGGACAGGTGAGGTATTTCTCACTTTTTAAAAATTAAATCTTAATTTATATAGTCATGCATCAAAAATTGTTACACATCTCCAGCATGCCAGGCATTGTAATAAGTGCTAGAGATAAATAGCAATGGACATGTGGATTATCACATGAATTCATTACATTTCTAATTTTTGTTTTGTATTTGTTCCTCAAGACACCCGAAGGGCAGAGATGGCTGTCTATCTCACTGCTATATCCCCCAAACCTAGCAGATTTCCAGTCATGTAACAGAATCAGAATAATCTCTTATTATAGTTTTTAGACCACCTCACACCCAGTTCAAATCATATATCTTGAATGACCAATTGTTATTACCTTATAAGTCAACTCAACTCTGTATACTTCATTATTTTTATCCCTATGTGATTTAAGTACACCTTTCCGGCTATTAGCTCTGTGTGTGAGGGGGGGGACTCTATTACATATGCCATTTATTCATTTGATGAATATTTATTGAACACAGACTATGTGATAGGTCTGGTTTTGGGTTGCCCACGCTGAGAACAGGAATCATTCCATTCATACGCAGTATTGCCCCTTCTCCAACTAGACCATGGAAACCCCCATCTAGTTCATTGAGAGTACGAACATTATTTTAGTTAGTTTTGTAACTTCAAAGGCTACAATAGAGTAGGAACTTGTTCAAAAAACAAAATTAATTGGTTCATAAATTAATAAATGCATTTTGCATTTCCTCTCCTTCACCACTTACAGCACTTAGAACACAGCTAAGCATATAGCAGGACTATAAATAAAGCTCATGTTTAAGTGCTTCCAAAACGTCGATGAAAAGCTAAAGTGTTTGCAGATACAATATCATTTAATTTCCCTAAAACTTTAGTTTTAGGAAACTTTAGTTTTGGGAAAATTAAATAGTAGTTAATGTATTGTCAGGACCCCCATTTTGTAGATGAGTAAATTGGAAGTTAGAGTTTAAATTAAAGGTAGGTGACAGATCCGTAACTCACACAGGTCTTGTGTTATTGTGTTCTAATACAGAATGATAGACTGCTAGGTTGATTAATTGTAACATCTCAAAGTGTTGCCTTACTTCTAGAGTTATTGCTTGAATCAGTTGAGCATCTGCTCATAAGCAAATGCCCTTAGAAAGAGGGGGAACTGAAAATCTGGACTTGAGTATGTGCCAGAGTGTTCTTCCCACTCTCCTTGATCATTCTTTCAAACTCACATCTAACTCTTGGCTATCATGGGTTGCAGATAACTGGCCATGAAATTTATTTTCACTTGTATTGGTTGCTTTCTTTGATTTGGCTTCTTTTAATTGATTACATAGATCTAATTCATAAATGCCCTGCATGATTCTTAAAAGAAATGTTTTTTTCAAGACAAAAATAATGTTCACCAAACAATAATTAGGTTATACTATACTTGTTTCTTTTTCTCCTGTTTACTCACTTGCCTCTAACAGATTTCAGGAATATTCTATTTGTAGATTCTCACATAAAATTACTTCTCACCCTCAGTTATCAATCCTTTTTTTACTTCACATTTGCTAAAATATTAATAATTCCCTAGTTTATATTAAATAGTGATGTATTTTATTATAGTGTACATAATTAAGATTAGTTCAATAATATTAGCAAAAAATAGAACAACAGTAGTTGCTTCTGCAAGCAAACAGCTTCAATTAAGTTTGTATTTTTTATATATCTTATTCCACTCCTTCTCCACATTACATAAAAGCTTTCTTCTTCACCCAAAATTGCACAGTTCAAGACATTTTTAATAGTCAATATTTTAATGGCACATGATATTATTATAATTAAACTTGTAATTTTCACCTTTAAAAAGTCATGCTACCCTAAAAATCGTATTACATTCTTTGTGATTTTAACTTGATTTCCATTTTCAGAATCATCAAGGTGCCAATTTACAACATTAATTTTAGAAGTCATACCTCTTAATGTGTTGTCATCTTCCGGAAATGTGAACAGTTTATAATGCTCAGTGGAAGTGCAGTTGGTGAGGTGCAAACTGACAAAAGATTCAAGACTAGGCACAAAACAGAAAATTTAGAGCACCAGAGCTATTGCTATGTGAAAGATTTTGCTACAAAGTACATCACAAAAGAAGAATTGGAAGATAGTGAAGAATAACTCTGGACTGCTGCAACAAATATATGATTATTTTAAAGAGCTGCTGAGGAATAGCAATCAAGTCCTAAAAGCACAGTGGTCAAACTAGAAAGCAAGAGATGAAGAAAAAATGTTTAAGCAAGAAAGAGAATAATTCTAGGACAATCAAGGACAATCCATGCCTTATTCACAAATCTTGCAAAAACAACAAACTGGTTCTGTAATATCAAGTTAAAAAATGAATAAAATGCACTTTTATAAACATCATTCAGAGTCATTTTGTAGTCCCCTTTGCTTTTTATAGAAAATTTTTCTTTCCTAGAGTTTCAATATATTTGTAGCTTTCATTAATGGTTAGAAGGAATAAAAATGCCACTCTCAGACTTTTCTCCCTAAGTGCCTTGCTATATTTGATTCGGGTTGCTGAATTTGTCAAGAGATTTATAGTCTTTTAACAAATTGGGACTAAACATAGTCATCAAAACATTATCAAATGTTTAGACAAAGAAGAGGGGAAAATGAGAGCAATCTTGTTTCTTTGTTATCATACTTTCCAATACACATGCCTCTTACATCCTTAACTGAGAAACTATTTTTATTAAAAATAAACTTTATTATAAGCAACATTTAATGCAATTGGAAGTGAATTATTAGATTATTCATAACTGAAATTTGAAAAGAATACATTTAACCAATAATTATTCTATTTGGTATCACTTAATATTCTGGCACATGTGAGCCTGTTCATTTCCTCCTGCGTATGATTTATGTAATTTGGTCAAGCTGCCAACTAGAGAATAATGGTGCCCAGGTCATGGTTTAATGGTTTTAATAGAAATCATATCCATATAAGAAAACTTAACTTGTAGCATATGATTATAGTAAATTACCCTTCTTCTGTTTAACACTATTTAACAAAATAATGAACAAAAATATTAGTCGTATTGAAAAAGAAGATATAGCTTATCATAAGATTTAAATAAATTTAAGCACTGTAGAAAACAGATACATAGGATTATAACATTATAAAATTTAATACTACAAAAACTTTCTAAGAAAAATTTTTATCTTCTTTGACCATTATCATTTGTCCTACTTACACTTGAACTTTTTTCCTAGGTTGTCTTAGTTTGTTTTGTGCTGCTAAAACATAATAGCTGGGTCTGGGTGATTTATAATGAATAGAAGTTTGTTTGGTTCATGGTTCTGAAAGCTGGGAAGTCCAAGAGCATGCTATTGGCATCTGGCGAGAGACATCCTATGGCAGAAGACAGTAGAACAAGAGAGGGTGCAAGAGAGAGAGTTCAGATTTACAGCCTCAAAGACTTTCTATAGTCAGCATTAATCCATTCATGAAGGTGATCTCTTAAGATCTAAACACCTCCCATTAGGCCCCATTTCCCAACACTGTTGCATTAGGGATTGTTTCCAACACATACTTTTCAGGGAACACATTCAGACCATAGCACAGGCCTAGACAGAAACCGAAAAAGAAAATAACTTAATCTTTTCTTTAACCTGACCCTACATATGTGTTCTGTCTCTAGTATTAAGACATTAATATGTCTTAATGAAAGTAGGTAACAAAAATAATATTTTCTCCATTTGGCCATTCCTATCAAAATTAAAACTACACATACATTTTGATGTGTTGATCCCACTATTAGAAATTTATTCTACACATATTCTAAATAATGTAAAATGATGTTTAATGAAGGATTGTTTGAGATACAAAAGAGAGAGAGATTGAGAAAACCAAATAACCAAATATCTATCAGTAAGAGATATGATTTATTAAATTATGGGGCTTTATAGTATATTCATACTGTGGTTAATTTATGGCTAAAATTACAATATAATCATAACATGAAAGTAAGATACAAGTATACATTCTGATATTAAAAATCCACAGGACTAATTAAGTCAGAAAGTGAAGATTCAAAGCATGTCTTTATAGTATAAGTCTATTTTTGTAAAAGAAATTTAGTTTTTAAACTTGTAAAATATTAAATATCTAGAAATTCAGTAGTGGCTTAAAGTCTAAAATATTTCATATTTTGGCAATGTGCACATGTGGTATTTATTTTTGAAGTCCAAAGAAACGTGTTGATAACGAGATTAACAACATCAAACACAAGAGATATCAGATATAAGAAATTAATTTTCCTTTTGAAATTTGCTGCTCACTTTAATTATTTTCAGTAAAAAAATGACAAAACACATTTATATAAAAATTTTACAATTCAATAAAATAGCTTTAGTGGTTATCCTAAAT
This sequence comes from Lemur catta, assembly GCF_020740605.2. Lineage (NCBI taxonomy): Eukaryota > Metazoa > Chordata > Mammalia > Primates > Lemuridae > Lemur > Lemur catta. Next base: position 21,520,528 of record NC_059132.1, on the reverse strand, counting down.
TTAATGTTATGATTTGCATAACATAAAAGAACTATCCACTGCTAATTTTCTAATGTTCACTCAGTAATTCACAGAATGTAAACCCAGCAACATGTCTAAGATTGCTCTTGACATGATTATTCACAGCTCTCATCAGGAAAATAAACTCTCAATCCTCATCCAGGTGATGCACATTCCTTTGAAACCAATCATATTGTAATAACTACAGTTTTGTGGGAACTCTCCTGCAAATCAAAAGTCAAACAAGAAGAAAGGCATTTCACAATCTAGATACAACAGAAAATAAAATTAAAAACTATAATCTCAGAGCAAAATTCTCTAAATCTGAGTAAACACATGGATCAAGCAAAACACTTGAGAGTACGTAGACAATTAAAAATGTAAAATTTATTTATGATAATGGGTTTAGAATAATAATTCTATGATCGTATATGCAAGAAAAGCAAAGATTGCATCCATGTATATATAAACTAGGATTTCTCAATCTTGACAGGTTGACAATTTGGGCCAGATAATTCTTCATTATGGAGAGACTGTTGCATTGGAAGATACTTAGCAGTATTCGTGGCACTTTATCCTTTCAATGTCATTATCATCTCTTTCCTCCACTCTCCTATTCCCAGTTGTGGTAACCAAAAATATATCTAGACATGGCCAAATATTTCCTAAAGGGGAAATGAATTCTTGGTTGAGAATCACTGAGATAGACTACACTGACTAATTTTGAGAGATTTAAATGTATTTTTGTGTGTATGTATGTGCCATGATCCTTGGTAAAATATACATTTTAAATCCTAATTCAGTATCCAAATATATATATGTGTGTGTGTGTGTGTGTGTGTGTGTGTGTGTGTGTGTATGTGTGTGTGTGTAAATGGAGATATATAAAAATATTTAACAATTATTCTGGCATGGACACTGATTAATCAAAACAGGTAATAGTGGTGCTAGAGGCCTCTGGTGCACCAGGAAATCCCCTTTTGCTAATAGACTCTGGACAGATCTTGTCAGAAAACTCAGGAGAGTTGATGTGTCCAGGGGAGAGAAGACATTAAGAGCCAGGAAGTCCCTAAATTTTTACCAATTATTAGATAAATATTTTATTATTGTAACAACTGGTTCAGCACATCCCAATGTGCACTGACTAAACACCAGCCCATATAACACAAATACTTTTTTGAAAAAATAACTCTAATTATGACAATGCAGATTGATATTTTCTATTCTGTTATTACTTTCTCTTCTTCTCTCCCTATATTTTAAAAAAGTATTGTCACCACTATTAAATTGAATTTATTGAACACATTGGTAAGTCAAAATCCATACTTTGATAAACCCTGAAAAAATGTGTATCATCTCAGTCACACAAATATAACTGATTTGTATTCATAGAAATAGCCATGCTGATTTGACACAGATTCCCAGTGTGGGGTCACATAGTTTTTGAGTTTTGACATGATACTGGTACCAAAATGAAACCTCTCCATATGGACAATTGGCAACTGCTTGATATTTACAGTGTAAAGGCTATTGAAAGATGTCTCTGATTCAAATTATGTCATCTGTCAATGTGTTTGAAATTCCACTATTGACCAGGCCATCTAGGCATTCAACATTGAGAGCTTGATTTAGGTTCAGACATTTTATTGGGAGGACAATAATTATAATAAATTTATCATTAGCATTTAAATTCTTTGCTGCAATTCAAAGAAAGTATGCTTCAGTAATTGAGTATGCACATTGGAGTCCTACAGATAGGATATGTATATCCTGCTTTGCTGCTGTCTATGAGCCTGAGCAATTTACTGAACTTGTGTAAGTTTCAATTTTCTCAAAAGTGAAAATAATAACAGTACCTAAGGCATGAAGTTACTGTGAGAACAAGAATTAAATGCAATAATGTATTCAAAGCATTTAGATCATATCCCAGCATATAGTAAAAGTTCCATGAATGTTACTATTAACAGGAATGATAACATCAATAAGCTAATAATGTGAATGTCAAGCCAGGTCATTCTGTGAATCTCAGAAAGAGAAAACATATAATATGATAATTTGAAAAAGAATGTCAAAGTTGCTTCCAGCTCTAAATTAAAGTCTTCTGGATCATCCCACAAACTATTTTAAGTCACTTGAAGTCTATATGTGAAAATCTATCATCTATATACATTAATAACTGAAGATGTTTTACTTAAGTGGATAGGATAGATATCACACTGTAAGGGAGAAAAGCTGTCTGGAAAAGATTTTTTTTCAGTGAGATTTTCCAATTAAAGGCATCTGGAAGCTTTTGAAGAATAAATTAGGTTGCTGTTTTTAGAGGCTCAGTTTAACATATGAAGTTTTAGCTGCGCATTTGTGGAAATAATGGAAAAACCAAAGCTCTGAGAAGTGATCTACCAGGTAGGTCATCATCTAGGTCCCAGATAGTTCCCTGGATGGCATATAAGGAAATGGATACAAATAGCAAAACAAGGGCTTTAAAACCTGGGTTGATGTTAGAACCACAGGTTGCACAAACAGAATAGGACTTGAACCCTAAACCAAACAAGGTTTTTTTTTGTTTAAACAAAGAAACAAACAGAAACATACAAACATATGCAAATACTACACCATTTTATGTAAGGGACTTCAGTTTCCTCAGATTTTGGTATCTGTGAGAGGGATGTTGGAACTAATGCTCCTCAGAATGAATATGGAGGGGCTATTGTAATTGTTACCTTTGTTCCTCTATAGGTATGTTAATTTCCCTATGTCTTCCTTCAAGACTTTTTTGCAATCTTTGATTTTTTTGAAGTTTAATTTTGATATGCCTAGGTGTAGTTTTTCTGGTATTTATCCTTCTTGGTATTCTCTGAGCTATTTGGATTTGTGGTTTGATGTTTGACATTAATTTGAGAAAACTCTTTGTTATCATTGCTTCAGATACTGCTTCTGTTTCTTTCTCTCTTTCTTTTTCTTCTTGTAATCCCATGATGGATCTTTAGACTTTTGTTGTACTTATCTCAAAATTCTTGGATAATTTCTTCTAAGTGTTTTTTTTTTTTTTGCCTTTTTTTCTGTTTGCTTTTTAATTTCAATTTTTTAGAAAGAGATAGCAGCATGTTTATTGAATTCAGTTTATGTTACAAATTTTAATATCCATAGAAAAAAATCTGGAACAATGTGTATCAAACTGCTATTTTTGTCTAGCGAATAAGATGAGGAAGGTGTATCAGGAGCATTTTACTTTCTGCTTTGGATTCTTTGGATTGTGTTCAGTGGTATATATATATAGATAGCATGGAGTACTACTCAGGCTTATAAAGGACGAAATAAGGTCATTTGCAGCAACATGGAGGAACTGGAGACCATTATTCTAAGTGAAATATCTCACAAATGGAGAAGCAAACACCACATGCTCTCACTAATAAGTGGGCACTGAAAGATGGGTACACATGGGCACAAAGCGATATAAAGGATATGAGAAACCAAGAAGGAGGTAAGGCAGAAGGGTAGGTGTGGGATAAAAACTTACCTATCTGGTACACTGAACACTATTCTGGTGACAGGCACACCAAAAGCACTGACTTAAGCATTATACAAGATATCCATGTAACAAAAATACTTGTGCCCCCTTAAGAAATATTTTGAAATAAAATAATAAAAAAGAAAGTAATAAAGTAAGTTTGTGTTGAACACAACCCAAAGACTCCAAAGAAAATAGTAATTTCAATATTTTCTATTGTATCCTCAAGCTCAGAGGTTCTTTACTCAGCTGTGCCCAGTCTACTAATGAGTCTATCAAAGACTTTCTTCATTTCTGTTACAGTGTTTTTGGTATCTATTATTTCTTTTTTATTCTTTCTTAGAATTTCCATTTCTCAGCTCAAATTATCCATCTGTTTTCTCAAGTTGTCTATTTTTCCATTAAATCCATTAGCCTATTAATCATAGTTTTTTAAATAAAAATTCCAATGTGATAATTTCAACATCCCTGCCATATATAAGTCTGATTTTGATGCTTGTGTTTTTTGCCTTTTAGTATGCCTTGTAATTTTTTATGGAAAGGTGGGAATGTTGTACCAGATGAAGGGAACTGAGATAAATGTAATTTTAAGGTGTGGGGGGAGGGAAAGCATCCTGTAGTCCTGTGATCAGGTTTCTGTCTTTTAGTGCCCCTGGACTGTGAACGTCACTGTCACCAGTGCTTCTCAATATCCCCACCCCCAATCCCTGCCTTAAGTTGAAGAGGGCAGCAAGAGGGGGCTGGAGTTGCCTCAGGTCAGTTAAGCTCTGATAATACCCTAGTCTGTTAGGTTCTGATTAGCTGGTCTCTCGTGAGGGCAGACCTTGTTAAGAAGAACAGACAACTCTAGCATATTTCAAATGGTTCCTTTCCCCCTCTCCCTGCCAGACACATGAGGAGATTTTTCTCTGTGATTATTTCCTGTGAGAACCTGTCAGAGTTCCTACAAGTAAACCACACAGGAATGTCGGGGGTCCGCTATGACTGAATCCCCTTAGGGTTTTTGACTCTCAGACTTGTCCACCACTGAGCCTCCGGCAATTCATCATTTACAGTTTGGGTCCTTCCTACCCTAGCACTGGTTCCCAAGCAAGTTTCTCCTCTGAGCTTTGTGCTCTGGCAAGTGGTGATTCTCCGTATTTGCCTATCTGTTGCTCCAATTTTGGGGGCAGTGGTTTTCCTTGTTACCTCACTTCTCTGACAGATCTAAGAAGAGTTGTTCATTTTTCAGTGTGTTCAGCTTATCACTTGGTTTTAGAAGAGTGGTGATTTCTAAGTTCCTTATATGCTGGACCAGAAATTGGAAGCCCAGTCATTTCCTGTAAAGTTAAACTTGCACTTTACATATGATTCATCAGTCCCACAAAACCTACACATGAATATTTATGGCAGTGTATTCATAACTGCCAAAAACTGGAAACAACTCAAATGACCCTCAAAGAGAGAATGGATAAATTCTGGTACAAACATACAATGGAATACTACTCAGCAATGAAAGAAATGAACAATTGATATACACAAAAACATAAATGAATTTCAAAGGCATTATGGCAAGTGAAGGGAGTAAATCTCAAAGGTTACATTCTAAATAGATAGTTCTTTATAGATATTTTGCAAAAGACAAAACAATCTGAACGGAGAGCAGGTTATTGGTTGCCAGGGCTAGGGTGGGAGGAGGCTTTGACACTAAATCACAGCACAAGGGAATTCTTTGGGGTGTTGAAATTATTCTACATCCTGAGTGTGTTGTTTGTTACATAAATCTGTGGATGCATCAAAACAGAAATATACAATTTAAAAAATCACTTTATGTAAAATTTTAAAAGCTAATACAGTAATAAAATTCTTTCTTCTTATTTAAAAAAAAACCCTCAAGTAGGTTTTCTATGCATTTCCTCTAGCACTTTTATAGATCCAAAATTAGACATCATGCCAATCATTTTTTTGACTACTTTATAACTCCTCGAATACCAGAACACCAGATACACTCACAGGAGGGGGAAAACTGACACTAACCCAGTCGCACTGACAAAAAGTCTAATGATCCAACACTTTGTGACCTGATGTTTTAGCAAGAAGGGCCATTAAACACAGCATATTATTTAATAAAGCAGTGTGCAGAGGGAGTCTTGGAAAAAAAAAAAAAAAACAGAATAAGAGACAAATTCCCTTCATTTTTGAGTACTGTTTAATGAATCTAATTAGTAAGCCTCAATGGTCCTGTAGAGGCTTTGGGGATTTTTGCATTCATTTAAAAAATGAAATGAATGTTCTGGCAGCTCCTGAAACAGAATGTTAAGATAAGAAATGTAACACAAAAAGCAGTCACCTTGAATCAGAACTGAAGAACTGACTGGAGGTGCTGCTGAGACTATAAAGAAGTTTGTCTTTTTTTTTTTTTTTTTTTTGCTGCAAGATCACCTTGCATTTCAAACCACCAGCTTCACAAAAAATTCAAGGATTAGGGAAAAAAACAACTGTCAGCTGAGTAGAAACTAGTGGGAGGTTAAAACTCCGGAGGATTGAAAGAGAAATCAAACAAAATAAGGCAGTAAGTAAATTTAGGATTAGCAAGTTAACAATTAAGTTGAAAGCTAATTAATCTGCAAAAATAAAATGGGGAGACCACCCGGCAGAAAGCCAGTGAGCGGTCCAGGCTTCCATTTCCAGCCAGTCCTGCAAGGGGAGTTCAGGGTTCATACTTACCTAGGGCATCTCCCCAGGGTATGCCAAGACAGGTGCCAGCCTGTCTAGCAAACCATGAAGCTCACAATTTTGTTCTTTGCTGGAGCCTCTGCACCCATGTTAGGATCACTAAGAAGAGATTTCTTTCAACCGAGACCTGGTTCTTACTCTTTGCCCCACCTCCCACTATCATCTACAACAAAACCTGCTTGCCCTTAGCTTCAGCCAGTCACTGCACTATGGCTGGGCTGGCAGCTTCCTGCTCAGTGACATCATGAAGAAATGAAACACTGAAACACTGAGTGGACTCTTTAGCGTGCATAAGACACGCAGGCATAAGATGAGGGTGTACTAGGCCTGGTAACCACCCCTGCCATCTCAAAGGCATGTGAAGTTTTAAATCAGGAGAATCCCCCAACAAGACAAGCAGCATAGGCCATTGCAGAATTAAGCTGCCATCTTTGAAGCATTTCATGTGTCTTTTTGAAGCTGCTGGACCTAAGGTATGATGTGGTAGCAGGAAACCTTGAGCAAAGGCTTTGCTTTGCTGTATCCTGCAGTTTGCTAAGGCAAATCTGCAAGACTAGAGTGAGAAAAATTAAAAAAAAAAAAAAAAAAGCAGTTGTGGATGCTGGCAACATGCAGGTCACAGTTCAGGTAGGACAAATAGAATCTATACTACATATTTTCTCAGGTTATTCTGTCAAAATGCAAACCTTATACCATTAGCAACACGAAGGTGTAGAGGTGCTGAATGCGGGGCGGGGGGGGGGGGGGCGGTAAACAGGGATGATTGGCTATTTAGTATTACTGAAAGGAGATTATTAAAAAGTAATAACAACAATAATGATAATAGATTTAAATAAAAAGGAAAGATAGCAGATAGGAAAATGTCTGAGTTAGTATACTCATGTTTTACCAACTCTGAGAGCACTTTGACTGTGTACGTACCATTGGACTGTTTAAAAGACACATGTAGCTTGCTACATGAAGAACCTTAGAATGATGTACTTTAGTTTTGGAATCAAAATGAAATCTGTCTTTATAAAACCCATTCAAGACAAATCAAATCAAGAATCCCACAAAATTAGGCAGATCATACACATTTTGTGAGATTATAATGTGGTTTATTATTATTTTCTTGACTGTGGATATGAGTTAGAATTTTAAAGCCTCTTCTTTTTATGATGTTTTTCTGTTCATAATTGGTCATAGTACTCTCAAGTTTACAGCTTTCATAGAACATATACTGCATAAGTGTCCCTGGTCCTATTTATCCCAGAGTGCTAACCCAGTGAAGAATGAAAAAGTAATCAAGCATATAAATGGCTCTTGCAAATTTATTCAGCACACACAAAAACTGCTTTTACTGATATTTTTTATTTCTTCCTAAAAAGATAGCTAGTTATGCATGCAACCTTAGTCAATGTATTGAAAAATAAATAAATGAAATAACAAATTATATAGCATAATGTTGATTACAAAACCATAGTTGTTCGGCCAAAAATTTTACTTTTCATTTTTTTCATACTTACAGATTGAACTGACAATTGAATTGACACAGCTGTATCAAACCCACAGATCTAATCTGTGTTTGAAGATACACTAACAGAAAAAAACCAAACAAATAAATACCAAGGATATTGAGTCTTTATTATTTGATGTTGAGCTATAAAACTTAACTAAGCCATGCCTGTCAGAAACTTCTGTTAGACAATAAATCAAAAACACCAACCATTCCCTCCAGGAAGAGAACATCTGAAACCAGGCCAGTTGGCATGATTCACATGGTCAGTATGTGGTCTGAGCATTTGCTATAAACTTAAATGCCTAAAGGCCAGGAAGGAAACATAAATAACTGAAGTGATTTGGGTGGGGATTGTGCTGTCACAAGAGTACATGGCCTTAGGCTTGTGCTAAGAGCCACCAGCTTCTCTCACTACTTTTGTAAATGCCACTACAGCTTACTGAAACAAATTTGCTAGAGCTAAGGGTAGAAGTTTAAAAACTAACTAAAACTTGTCTAACCAATTATTTCCTTTTGTATATGCAGGTCAAGTGTAATCTGATCTTCTAATTTTAAAAGAAAATGATTTTGTATGATGATTTTATTCTATAGTTTAAAACATACATGAATATATATACACATATGTATATCATATGTATACATGCTAATTTATGAAATCTAAATATATTGTTATGGACTGAATTTTGTCCCCCTAAAATTCCTAGGTTGAATTCCTAACCCCTGGCACCTCAGAATATGTATTTGGAGATAAGGTCTGTAGAGAGGTAATTAAGTTAAAATGAGGTCACGAGGGTGGGCCCTAATCCAATATGACTGGTGTCCTTAAAAGAAAAGAAGATTAGGACACAAACACACACACAGATAAAACCATCTGAAGACACAGGAAGAAGACGGCCATCTATAAGCCAAAAACAGAGGTCTCAGGTAAAACCAACCCTGCTGACACCTTGATCTTGGACTTCTAGCCTCTAAAATAATGGCAAAATAAATTTCTGTTGTTTGAACCACCCGGTCTACAATATTAATACTTTGTTATGGCAACCCTAGTAAGCTAATACAATCATGATTTTTAAAAAGTGTTAATAGTTACAGCAAAGCTGAGTACATGTTAAGCACATCAGTCATCTCTGACTTAAAAACCGTCGCTATTAATTTATGAGTTATGGTGGTCTTTCCATCACACCAGTCCCTCATCAGCCCCAATGCCAATGACCTTGATTTGAAAAGCTTTAATTTAGGAGATTATCTATTTCCAAACAGCCTGAGAGAATTAAGTTTTTGATGTGTGTCCATAGTCTTTATCACAGACTACATCTTACTTTCAACAACATAGTTTAACTAACAAATTAAATAGAGCAAACAAGCAGATTCCAAAAATAGTCATATTTAATTGTGCAGTCCAGTAGGAGTTAGAATTAGATTGTAAATTTGTTTTATTGAAATAAATTCCTACCACACAGCTGCTGGATCTGGGCAATTGTTTTCTTCAATTTATTTTTTATTTACTTTTGCTGATAATACTTTCAGGTTTTTTGCTCAGAAAGAAAAAAAAAACTGCACTGAACAAATAATACCACAGACTATATAAAACTTCATACTTCATGAAGTCAAATGATTTCTGGTTATAACTAGGTCCTGAGCCAAGAGCAGATTATTTTAAAATTTATTCTTTTTTAAAGCAGTCTCCTAACTGATGTTAACCATTACATTTTTGGACCTCCCTCAGGCATTTGCATAACAAAATTTGTTTGGGTGAATCTTAGATAATTTAATATAATTTCAGATGATAAAATTTTATTAACTCAATAAAAAACTTGTATCAGCTTTTAAACATTGTATGTATGCTGAAATAAAATCCTGAACTACTAAAATGCCAATATTTGTTCAAGTTTAAATATGTAACTATTAGTAAAAGCTATGCTACCACTGTACAAAGCCATCGGGTTATCAGGGAAGTCTGTTTATTGTTTTTCTCCTTCCTGCTTTTCTCTCTATTTTCAAAATCTTTGTTGAAGGGTTATTGCCCTTAGAATCCTAGAGCTTTAAAAAGCCTTCAAGTACATTTTCCCACTGCAAACAAACCTTAGTTCTAACCTTGGAAAGTCTTTGGCAACAAGACTAGAGCCAAATAAAATAATGAAAGAGGCAAAATGGTCTTCAGCATTAATTATGTAATTTTCTTCAAATTTTGCTACTCAGAGCTTTCACACAAATTTCTCTATATCCCGAATCCCATTCTCAATTTGGACGATTGCCCCAGCTGAGATTATTCCAGGAAAGTGTTTTGTACTCTGTAACTCAATAGACCTAAGGTTTTGAGCACAGAGACCTCTTAGTAGCAGTCTGACCACGAGCAAGTTATTTCACATCTCAAATACTGTTTCTTCATCTGTAAAACTGAACCAAACTTAGTGGCCTACTGTCAGTGATAAAGAGATCATCTATATAAATCATTTATCACAGGCCCTATCACATGAAATCTATTCTATAAATATTTGTTATCAAGGCTTCAGCCCTGGGTAAGCTGGAGATCACAGTGGAAAGAGTCAATGGCTCTGAAGACAGAACAATCGCAATTACTCAACATTATTCAATTATTTTTTGGGCAACAAACAAACAATAAAATTTTAAAAAATCAAGAACCTATTGGATAACAACAAGAGTTCTAAAATTTGTGTTATCAAAGTTTCAGAAAAATAGAGAAAAGACTATGGTAAAGCAAATAACATTAAAAAAAAAAACCAAACAAAAAAACTCCCCTCTAGCAGTGAGAGACATACACTTAGGGATTCAAAGAAGCACAGATAATTCAAAACAGGTTAGACTCACAGAAACCCCTCCCAGTGACTTTAAAATCAAACAACATATGCACAAAGATAAAAAGCAATTCTTGAAGAGAACCAGAGAAAAAAGACACATTATACAAAGGGAAAAACAATTTGAAGGACAGATTTCTCTGCAGAGGTCAAAAGAAAGTGGAACTGCATTTTTAAAGTGTCGACAGAAAATATCAATCCAGAATTTGATCTCTAGCATAAATATCTTCCTCAGTAAAAGTTAAAGATATTTCAGGAGAAGAAAAACTAAGATAATTTGTTTCCAATGAAGCTGCTATAAAACATCATTAAAGGACAATCTTAAGATATTGATAAAATAATACCAGAAAAAAATAAACTTGAAACATCAGAAATAGAAGAAAAGAAAACAAAATGGTAAATATTTGAGTAAACATATTACATTATTATGCTCTTCTTGAGATTTGTCTGATATATTAGATGGTTAAAATAAAAATTATAAAATTGTTGTTGTATTTATCTGTTCTTTGTCCTATGTTCCTGGCATTAAACTTCTAAAATCTTCGTGATTTCCCGAGTAATCGGAATGTCTTTGTCATTGATGAATGGCATTAGATTATACCTGATAAGTTAGGCTAATGAAGGGACACCCAGTAGGTCCCCAGGTAGTTTCAAGACTGGGACATCAATGCTGGAAAGATCAATCATGTAGTTCAAGGATTGAGTCTTTGAGTGAATCTGACCTCTGGGAGAGGAAAGGTGTTAAATGTCAAGTTCAGTCACATGGCCAATGATTCAATCAAACATACCTCTGCAATAAAATCTCAATAAAGACTCTGGACTCTGAAGCTCTATGGAACTTCCTGGTTGGTAAACATGTTGATGTGCCAGAATGGAACTTACTTGATTCTATGAGGAGAGAAAGCAGAAGCTCTGGGCTTGAGCCCCTCCAAGACCTTCATTTGACTGGTCCTGATTTATATTACTTATTATAAAATTGAAAGTATAGTACTTTGCTAAATTTTGTGAGTCATTCTAGTGAATTATTAAACCTGAGAGGGTAATGAGAAGATCCAAATTTGTAGACAATTTGTCAGAAGTTTGGGTGGCCTGGAGAATCCCAAAGTATAGTCGTATCTGAAGTGAGAGTAGTCTTGTTGGGGACTATTCCCTTAAACCTGTGGAATTTCATGCTAGCTCCTGTTAATTAGTATCAGAATTGAATACTGATCAGTATCAGTATCACCAATTGATATCAGAATAAGTGTCTTGTGTTTTTTTTTTTAATGTACATAGAGGTAATATACAAGAACACTATAAAATAAAGAGGTGGAAAAAGATATATATGGTGTTTCCTACATTCTACTTAAAGTTGTGAAATATTTATACCCTACATAGACTGTGAAGTTATGTATATTATAATCCCTAGAGCAGATATCTAAAAGGGGATAGAAAGAGATACAGTCAAAAACAAAACAAAAACATCAAAATAGAATTGCAAAAAAATGTTTAAATAACCAAAAAAGAAAATAAAAAAGAATCAGAGGAATTTTTTTTTTTACATAAAGGAACAAACAGAAAACAAATAATAACAGACTTGGGTAAAAAAATAGACATTTATTTTCTCACAGTTCTGGTGGATAGAAGTCTATGATCAAGGCACCCTGAAAATTCAATTTTGTATGAAGACTATCTTCCTGGCTTATAGAAGACCACCTTCTCACCTGTACCCACATGGCCTTTCCATTGTGCTCATGTGAAGAGAGAACAAGAAAACCCTGGTGTCCATTTTAAGGACAGCCCTATCAAAATAAAGCTAAAATACAACACTATAAGATTCCTAGAAGATAACCTAGGAGAAAACAGAAATGACCTTGGATATGGCAATGACTTTTTGGATAAAAGACCAAAAGCATAATCTATACAAGAAAGAATTGATAGGCTGAACTTTATTAAAATTAAAAATTTCTCCTTTGTAAAAGTCACTGCCAAGGGAAAGAAAAGATAAGCCACACACTTGGAGAAACTATTTGCACAAGACATATCTTATGAAGGACTATGCTCCAAAATATGCAAAGTAATCTTAAAACTCAAAATTAAGAAAACAATCCAATTTAAAATGGACCAAGACCTTAGCAGATACCTCCCCTAAGAAACTATACAAACGGCAAATAAGTACATAAAAGATGCCCCAGTTCATAAGTCATCCAGGAAATGCAAATTAAAACAATGAGATAGCACTACATACCTATTAGAATGGCCAGAATCCAGAACACTGATTAACCCACGCTAAAAGCTGGTGAACATGTGGAGCACCAGGAACTCTCATTCATTGCTGGTAGTAATGCAAAATGGCGCAGTCACTTTGGAAGATAGTTGGTAGTTTCTTACAAAACTAAACATGAGTTGAAAACTTATGTCCACACAAAACCCTGCACTCAGATGTTTATAGCAGCTTTAATCCTAATTGCTAAAACTTGGAAGCAGCAAAAATAGCCTTACATAGGTGAATGGATAAATAAACTGTAATACATCGAGACAATGGAATATTATTCAACAGTAAAAAGAAATAAGCTATCAAGAACATGAAGAGAGATGGAGAAAACTTAAATGCATATTACTAAGTAAAATAAGCCAATCTGCAAAGGAAACATACAGTATGATTCCAGCTATATGATACTCTGGAAAAGATAAATCTATAACGACAGTAAAAAGACCAGTGGGAGCCAGAGGTTGAAGGGGGAGGGAGAAAAGAAGAGGCAGAGCATAGATGATCTTTAGGTAGTGAAACTACTCTACAGTTGACCCTTTAACAACATGAGTTTGAACTGCACACATGTATGTATACACTGATTTCTGCAACCAAAGGCAAAGAAAAAATACAGTATTCACAGAATGCAAAGCTCATGTATATGGAGTGCTGACTTTTCCTATATGTGGTTTCTGCAGGGTTGACTGGGTGATTTTGAGTATATGTTGATTTTGGGATATACAAAAGTGCTGGAACCAATCCCCTGCAGACAGCAAGGGACAACTGTATAATGATACTAATGTGGTGGACAGGTATCATTATACATTTGTTCAAATCCATAGAATGTACAACACCTGGAGTGAACCCTAATGTAAATTATGGGCATTGGGTAATAACGATGTGTCAGTATAGGTTTATTAATTGTAACAAATGTACCACTCTGGTGAATAATGTTGATAATGTCAGAATCTATGCCTGAGTGGGGTCAGGGAGTATATAGGGAATTCTCTTTGCTTTCTGCTCAGTATTGCTATGAACCTGAAACTGCTATAAAAGTAGCCTATTGATAATAACTTAAAAAGAAATACATTATATTATAAAAAGATCAATTAACCAAGAAGACACATGCACACACAATTCCTGAATGTTATAGCACCTAAAAACATAACTTTGAAATATATGAAGCAAAAAATGACTAAAGGAAGAAATAGACAAATTCACAAATATAGCAGAAAACTTCAACACGACTCTTTCAGTAATATATTGAATTAGTAGACATAAAATCAGCAAATATATGGAAGAATGGGACAATTCCATGAACCAATTGAATTTAATTGACGTTTCCAGAATACTCCAACCAACAAGAGGAGAATACAAATTCTTTTCAAATGTACATGAAACTTTCAACAAGCACGAGGGTCAGTAAAATGGTTCACAGGCACAATCTAGCCTATGCCCTATTTGTCTTCAGCACACAAGCCAGAAGTTTTTTTTTACCTTTGTAAAAATTTATTATAAAAATAAAAATATGCTACAGAGATTTTATGTGGCCCACAAATCCTAAAATGCATAACACCTGCCCCTTTATAGAAAAAGATTGCTGGCACCTGGCTAAAATAGAACTAAAATAGTTCCCACAATCTTTTTGTATAACCTAATGTCACAAGTGACATACTGTATGCTATTGATCATGTCAATCAACGTTCATCGTACAATGAGAAGGGTGAACACACAAGGATGTGAATATAAGATAGCAGGGATCACTGAGACCATCTTACAATCTGGTTATCACTTTCTTCTCTTCTGACAGTGTTCTCCATGGAAACTTTAGTGTAGTTTTCTCATGTGAGAAAAACAAAATGCAAAAAGCAAACATGGCCAAAAGTCTTAAAGAGACACATCACTAAAGAAAGTACACATAAGACAAATGAACACATGAAAAGATGTTTAACATCATTAGCCATTAGAGGAATACAAAATGAAAACCATAATTAGATGCTACTATATACCTATTAAAATGGCTAAAATAAAATAATGATGACTAAACCAAATCCTGGCAAGGATGCAGAGCCATGGGAACACTCACACATTGCTGGTGTGAATGTCAAATGATGTGGTTAATTCGGAGAATACTATGGAAGTTTTGTATAAAATTAAATATATACTTCTGGGTATTTACCATAGAGAAATAAAAACTCATGGTCACTCAACATCCTATACACAAAATTTTATAGCTGCTTTTTTATAAAAAGCCTTAATGTCATGAACCAGTTGAAAGGATAAAAAAAATGTGGTTCATACCTAGTGTAATATTGGTCAACAATAAAAGGAAACCGTTGATATACACAGAAAGTTGGATGGCACTCAAAGGCATTATGCAGAATGTAAAAGAAATCAGTATCAAAAGATTATGTACTGTATGATTTCATTTACATAATATTCTTGAAAACCCAAAATTATAGTGATTGAAAATATATCAGTAATTTCCAAGAGATCCCAGGATAGATTTGCAAGCATTAATATGCAAGGATAACATAAAGGATATTTTGGGGGTCATGGAACTTTATTCTGATTGTGGTGGTGATTGCATTAAAATGGGTGGAACTGCACACCAAAAAGTAATCGGCTCCACTATAATAATTTATGCAAAGAATAATAATTTTATTCATAAAATTATTTATAATTTATAAAACAAAAGTAAGTAAATGAAAAAGAGTGGTTTCTGTTATTAGTTTTCTGGCATGACTAACATAGTACCTTTTAGGTATACTCAGGAAACAGCTTTCTAGCCTTGTGCTTGTAATGCAATGCATATTTACTAAAAAGAAGAAATTGCTACTGTTATAATTATCTAATAAGCTGCTTTCAAAAAATCCCAATAGATGATCTCTAACTTAATCTCATAAACCATTAATTTCAGTTACCTGTTGCTACATAACAATGCTGTGGAATAAAACAACATTTTATTATTTTACATTATTTTATTTGTTAGTTTGGTGGCTTCTCTGTTGCTTTTGCCTGGGCTCATACATGAGGCTACATAAACTGGAGAGCTGGCTGGGCTGGAAGACCCAGATGGCATGGATAACTTGTATGACATTAGTGCTAGCTGACAACTAGGGCAACTCAAGTTTCCTCTACATGCCTCTCAACTTTATATGGGGTCACAGAGCAATACTCCATGCGGATGAAAGCGAATGTTGCAATGCATCTTGAGGTCTAGCCTCTGGAACCCACACAGTGCTACTTTGTCACATTCTATTGCTCAAAGCAAATCCCAAGGCCAGCCTGGATTCAAGGGGTGAGAACATAGAGACTCCATCTATTCATTGCAGAAGCCACAAAACATTTGAGCTGTGTTTTTCTGTCTATCATACCATTTCACCCTCATGTTAACAGAAGCTAATGACTGCATTGACTGAGGGTACATTTCCAGATAACATGCAAAGAGAAATTTTAGACAATTTCTCAACTCAGTAAGGGACAGACTTTTCTTTTCTCTTATGCTATTAATCCCATTTTTCATGTGACTATCCCTGTATTCATGATGCGACTTACAGATGTAGTTGTCTCTATCTGGAAAGTCTTTTTTTGATTCTAAGAATTAATTGGATGTGGAAACAGTTTATTTAGTGCATAGCTCAGGCCAGCACCTACTTCCCTACAAGGCAGATTTCTTGATCTGTTAACACCTAGAGTTTCAACTCATCTCAGAGGAAAAAAAAAATTTCACACTCACACAGGAATGAGACTCATTAAATTCACTCTGCCTTGGTTAGAAACTGGAAATAGTATTCCTCACTTTGATTTGTCAGCTAAGAGAGAGAATTCTCATGACTAAAAAGTTGGAAAATTATTTGTACCTTGCAAAAGGTGCTAAGTAGTTTTCCCAAAGGAAGTAATTTCTAGATTTCCATTTTTATAACTGCTTATCCCAACATTGTCCCTGCAAATATTTTTTTCAGTCCTCACTTTCACTTCTCTTTATTGCCTTAGTTTTAATTAAACTAATTATTTATTTTATAATTAATATTTGTGGGCTACTTAATCAACCTGTGGAAAGTTCATGAACATATATACAGTGATGCTGTGGTTGTATTGATATGCAAAACAATGTAGATGAAGAGCCATCTATATTTCCATAGCAAGTATAAGTTTCTAGAATAACCTACAGATTTATTTTAGGATCTCTTTTCTTTTCCAATATAGCAACTGCTTTCAAAGGACTGTTCACTTGCATTAAAAAATCAGAAATAATAGCATCTGTTAGAAATGTGAAATGACCCTCTATTCCCAAATGTATGCTCTACCTAATAATGTTACAGTCATTTCCTTCCTTGTTTATACCCCAAAAGTAATGCTCTGATTAGTATTATCCTTGTACTTTGTTGTTAAGTAGAACAAGTCACTTGGACCAGGATGAAAGGGTGAAAATTAGAAACTTTGGGACAAATTACACATACAACAACATTCAACATTCATAATTGCTACAAACAGAAATTGGAGATAGTGTTTCCAGTGGAAAAAAATTGTTTAACCAGCAACATATTTTTATTAAGAGGCCTATGCAAAATAGCTTTTTCTGGCCAGGGGTGGTGTCTCACACTTGTAATTCTAGCACTCTGGGAGGCCAAGGTGGGAGGAATTTGAGACCAGCCTCAACAAGAGCGAGACCCCGCTCTGGGAAACTAAAAATAGAAAAAAAAATTAGCTGGGTGTGGTGATGCAGGCCTGTAGCCCCAGCTACTTGGGAGACTGAGGCAGGAGGATAGCTTGAGCCCAGGAGTTTGAGGTTGCTGTGAGCTAGGCTGATGCTACTGCCCTATAAAAGGCCTTGAGGTCTGGTTGATACAGAGTTGCTCAGTGAAAAAATAATCTCTAAAATATTTGTAAAAATGAGTCTGCTTGAAGTAAGGGATAATTTGCCATCCTAAGATTAACAAAATAACATTAAGTCCTTAGTTTGAACCAACCTTATTATATCCCAATGTTTGTTTCAGTAATAAATAAAAGTCCAATTTCTCATATATACAGCATTGATTTGAGGAGAGTTTTTAGCCTTAAATATCCCTTTCTTTGAAAAGACTTTATTCTTTAGTAGAAATCTCGAGTTTTCTCAGAAGTTTGGATGAGTACTGTCCATTTTGAAGAACCCTGAAGAAAATGAAGCACTGCGTCCCAAAGGCAGTTTTGTCAGTAGGAAGCACAGTAGGATAATCCTTTCCTTTGCTCTGTGGATTCATCTTAAGGTTTTATTAGAAGTCTTTGGGGTTATTTCACACTGGCGATATTTACTGAGCTCGTCATCATCTAAAAGCTCATGCTTTGTTACTACGGATTTCTGTCAAGCCACATTTCTTCCATGAAATATTATATGTGTGTGTGTTTGCTTAACATTCATTTGTGTGTATGTGTGGGTGGGGGAGAGAGATGTCCAATATTTTCCTTCAAGGTATTTGGAATCTTCTGAATGCTGATATTGTCAACTGTGATATTAATTATGCCTTGTGACTCTGTGTAATGAATAAAAGATTTATTTTTCTCCTTCCTGAATTACAGGAATAAATGTATGAGGTACCCTTGAATAAAGGGAAAAATAGATTTCCAAAAATACCTTATTAATTTCTAGTTGCTATTACTATTCAGTAGAACTTGAGTCACAGAAAACTAAATAGATAGCAGATTTGACAGAAAAGTTGATTTTTTGGCAGTCTGCTTAGAGAAAGTCAACACAAGAGAACCACAAGAGAAAAAGTGATATGGTATGAATAACAAAACACACATACACACAAATCACAAACCATCACTTCACTGACACTGTTTGCTGTGTTTTAAACTACTCTATGAATCAATCTTTATACCAGTTCTACCTAGCATTCCATTCAATTGAAAATAATGTTCAGAATCATAAACATAAAATTATAGAATGGTCCACTATAAAATATTAAGAGAATTTCACTATGCAGTACTTTCAAAATCGGGAAAGGAGATACAGATGTTTTGTTTTTTTTTCTGCTTTATCTTTACCTAAACAAAAAATTTAATTCCTGAAATGTCCCCATTTAGTTTTTCTCTATTCATTTGGACTTCTTATACACTAAGTTGTTTTTTCAAATTTTAAATTTCTTGTCTTTTACAATTTCAAATTAAAATATACATATAGATATGGTATACATGCACATTCAGCTCCTCTTTTCCCTTGGGAACTAATCTTGCTAAAATAACTATAGTGCTAACAAAATGGATTTGTTTATTTATTTAGCACAAATAATCTTCAGAACAAGAACATATTATATAAAATCAATTTATTCCCATACAATAAATACTAACTCAATGCTTACCATGGGTTATATTAATTGTGCCAGGGATCAAAGAGGTGCCATGTGTGAATGCAGTTCAATTTCAATGGCAGAATAGGTTCTCAATATGTTTTTGTAAAATCTCAACTATGTTAAAATTAAATGATTTTCATTTGACATTTTAATCAGCCAACTTTTATTCACTTTTGAGTTTTTTTATATCCCAGCGACTGTTATGTAAGAATGGCAGAATCTAACGTATTTTTTTATCCTGAGTAGACATGCCAAATATACTAGAATTACATTTCAAATAAGAAATGAACAATATCTTTTAGTATAAGTGTGTTCTAAGTACTATGTGGGATACTAAGTACTATGCCAAATTAATTATTCATCTTTCATCTTAAATTCCAATGTAACAAGATGTCCTGCATTTTTATTTGCTAAAACCCTAAGTCTAATGTTACATTCAGCATTTGCCATCCCCATTGTTTTGATATGTTTTTTTAAATATACAATATAAAATGGAGACAATTAATTATTAAAAGGTTTTTGAGCAATAAGACATTTTAACTATTCAGTGTAAATAATCACTTTCAAATTTAATTGTATATACCAAACTTTTTGAATTGATAGCATATTGACCAAACCCCAGTCCAGTGTCTTGTAAAAATTGCTCTCAACTCTGCTTCATAGAACTTTGTTCTGTTTCCTTTATGTTTCTGTTAAAAAAAGAAAAAAAACTATAACCCATTAGATTTTTTCTCATGTTATAGTGCCACATTCCATTAATGTGTCTGTCTTCTTGTTAAATAATAAGCTCCTTGGGAAAAAATAGATATTTTATCTTTGTGTCTCTTAGTGTAACATGAGCCACTTTCCAGCTAATTGAATTAGTGGAAAAATCAAGCTACAATGGAATAGCAGCTAAGCACTGGTACTCTAGCATTTAAAAATGGCAGATGGTAACTATAAATTCCAAGTCAGTTAACAGTCTCATAACTTCCTGTTAGGCCAAGGCAGAAAATAAACTGAATAACAGATGTTGAAATGAAATCTTTTCTAATTTATAGTGCCTTTTGGGAAATACGTATTTTATTTTTTTTTTCTGGGCTATGAAAAGTAGTTGAAGTCATTAAACTAGGTGGTGATACTGTCATCATAATAATTTCCACTGGAAAACTTGAAAAACTATTAGGTCTGTTTTCTTTTCACAGATGATAATTCTCAAATATTTTGGTCTCTTATTATTTAAATCTCAAGAATAATGTAACGTAAGGGAAATGGCTGTTTTAACATTTTCAAATACCCAGTAGGTGCCTAGGGTAAATTAACTGTGCTGAAAATAATTTTTCTACGTAATCTTTATTTTTCTTGTACTTATTTCAAAAACATAATTTTAGTTTGGCTTATAGAAAACCTGAAGCCATAAAAATAAAAAGCTATTTTGAACCCATTTGACCTATATAATTTGCATTATAAGTAATGCCATATTTTGATATTTCTAAAATGATGTGAGCTAAAATTGTTAACAGTCTATGTTAAGTAAATAAAGTCAAAGTATAGCACATATTTTCTAGTTTGCCCTAGCTTCCATTTTCTCTTCTTCTGGTAAGAAAACTCTGATTTCATTTGGGAAACCATACTTTCCTCAATAGATAGAATCTTGATGGAACTGTCAAACAAAGTCCTTATACTTCTCTCAGGGGATAAATACTTCATGTAAACTAGGACAAGTAATATCCTTTCCCTTGAGTGTGAGCCTGGAGCAGGTACACAGAAACTTAAATTAGTTGAGAGTCTCCATTAGTCCTGGCTTCCCAGATCTTAATAGCTTCCCTCGTGCCTACCCTGTTGGAGGCCTGGTTCTGTAACTTTTTTTTGATTTGTTGAGCTATTTCACATCCTCCAGAAAATTCTGTTTATTTAATTGAGCAGAATGAGGTTTGGTTTCTTGAAGCTAAAGAAAAAAAAAAAATCTTTAGCTAATACATGCCTTTATACATTCACTTAAGACTTAGGAGGAAAAAAAGATGTGATTAACATGAAGACGGTATTAGTTTGCTGGGGCAGCTATTATAGAGTCCCATAAACTGGGTGGCTTAAACAATAGCAATTGATTTTCTCACAATTCTGGTGACTAGGAGCCTGAGATGAAGGTGTGAGCTGCTCTTCTGAGGCCTCTTTTTTATTTTCACTTGTGGATGCTTGTCTTCTTTCCATGGTCATCCCTGTGTGTGTGTCTGTGTCCTGATTTTCCCTTATTGTAAGAATACCAGTCATATTAGATTAGGGCCCAATTTAATAAATTCATTTCAATTTAATTATCTCATTAAAGACTCAATCTCCAAATACAGCCATAGTCTGAGGTACAGAGCATTAGGGCTTCCATATATAAATTTCATGGAGGAGGGGAACAATTTAGTGATAACAGAGACTATTGCTGTTGGGTTGGAGGGGCATGGGCACCTTACTTGATGACCACGAAGCTGAAAGAGAGACAGGGACAGAGACACACAGAGAGAGGATTTTAAAAAGTGTAGTAAGAGAAGTGATAGAGTAAGGTAAGTTTAGGATGCTATAGAACCACGCAAGTTAAATTTCAGGCAGAATTCCAGTAATATTTGAACTTGCTGATGGATGTAATAATTTATTAATTGTAGTAAAGACTTTACAAAATGGCATGATGAGTAGTCTTTTTCTCATTATTTTGCACAAATAACCTGTATATGCCTAGATTAGTAACATAAAAATAATAGCTCTAAAACTAATTTCTTGGAAATAGATGCACTTTGCATTCTCTCTGAAAGCTGAAAAATAAAATGTTACATTAACACTGTGGAAATGCCAACTCGGTTGGATTTTTCTATAATGGCTTTCAAGCACCTTTAAATATGACCCACAGTAAGCAGTCATTTTATATCATGACTCAATGTTGTATAATTAAAGCAGAAGTTTAATGAAACGATGTTCTCCCTATCTGTGTGTGATGCATTCTTCTTATTTTTCAATGATATAATTCTAATTTATTTTTAAAATACCAATTGTCACCTCATACACTAATTTTGTGACCCATTAGTAAATCACAATCTGCAGTTTGAAAAATACTAGACAAATGAAAATTGCAGAAATCATACAATTACACATATTGTTGTGGAGTGGGAAAAAAATCTTTATTACAATATTCCAATGTAAATTGCCCATTATTCTCCATTGTTTGTATAATTGTCTTGTTTTCCTGCAAAACCTTGAATAAGAATGGTTATAGGGTGATATCTAGGATGAAATTCACATTTTTATTGAGTAATACCCATGTGCAAGATCTATAGAAGTAAAAGGGCAGGATTCTACTCTTTGAAATATCTATTTGCAAATTCCACAGCCAGCTCCTTTTAAAGACTGTCTAATAGAACTTTCTACAATCACGGAAATGTTTTATAATCTCCAGTGTCCAATATGTTAGCCACCAGTCACATGTTGCTAATGGACATATGAAATTGCATTGTGAGATTGAAGACTTGAATGTTTAACTTTATTTAATTTTAATTAGTTAAATGGCCACATGTGATTAGTGGCTACTGTATTAGAGAGCACAGTCCTAAGATTTCTATGCTGCTGGAAGTGCTGGCATCTAAGGTGCTAGGAAGCAGGTAACCATTTTTAATCCAATCTTTCAGCATAGAATTATGGAAGAAATATCTCCTTCTTCTTCCTTTCTATAAATTTATGTTTCCAAAATAGTGAACATGTTTATTTAAAATGGAAACTTCCATGTCAGGGGTGTGTGTACGTGTGTTGGGGGGGTAGGTGGGTGTAGGTGGTATAATTCATATCAGTGGCAAATTAAATCTGTTTTTTAATAGATATTACTGGGGGTTGGGGGTAAAAGAAAGACTGAAATGTAAAACCCTCTGCAGAACAAAATGTGGAATTTGAAACCCATTGTCCTTTTCCTAGGTGAGCACAGTAATGAATCTTCTGAAATGCAAAGGAAAATCCAAAGCCACAGAGTTTTAAATCTAGACTGTTCGACATAAAAAAAGATGAAAAGGGGCAAGTGGCTGAGACAGAGGAGTTGAAAAATGTGAATTGAGTCATTTTTTATTTTTTTTGTTAACATATTATAGTAGTACACATTTGGGGGATACATGTAATATTTTGATACTTGTAAAGAATGTGTAATAATAATATCAGGGTAACTGGGATATTAATCAACTCCAAAATGTATCTTTTCTTTGTGTTAAGAATGTTATAATTCTTTTAGCTATTTTGAAATATATGATAAACTATCAAATACTAGAACTTACTCTTTCTAACTGTATGTTTGTACCCCTTAATCAATTTCTCTCCATCCCACCTGCCCTGTTCCCTCCCCAGCCTCTGGTAACTACCATCCTACTCTCTACTTCCATGAGATCCACTTTTGTATCTTCCACATATGCAGCAAGAACCTGTGATATTTATCTTTCTGTGCCTGGTTCATTTCACTTAACATAATAACCTCTAGGTGCATCCACGTTGCTACAAATGACAGGATTTCATCCTTCTTTATGGCTGAATAATATGGGATTATATTTATATACCACATTTTATTTATTCATCTCTTGATGGACACATGGGATGATTCCATACTTTGGCTATTATGAATAGTGCTGTAATAATAGTATAGATATCTCTTTGCTATACTACTTTCCTTTCTTTTAAATGTATACCCAGAAGTGGGACTACTGGATCATATAAGAATTCTATTTTTAGTTCTTTGAGGAACTTCCATATTGTTTTCCATAATGGCTGTGCTAATGTACATTCCCACCAACAGTGTACAAGTGTTCTTTCTTTGCATCCTCATTGGCACTTTCTTTTTGTCTTTTTGTTAATAGTCATTGGGATGAGATGATATCTCACTGTGGTTTTGATTTACACTTCCCTGATGAATAGTGTTGTTGGCCATTTATATGTCTTCTTTTGATAAATATCTACTCAAGTCTTTTGTCCATTTTTAATTGTACTATTTGGTTTATTTGCTATTGAGTTTTTTGAGCTCCTTATATTAATATATTCCTTATATAGTCTTCTCAGATGGATAGTTTGCAAATATTTTCTTCCATTCCGTAGCCTGTCTATTGACTTTGTTGATTGTTTCTTTTGCTATGCAGAAGCTTTTTTGGTGTTATCTCATTTGTCTATTTTTGCTTTTGTTGCCTGTACTTTTGACATTTTACCCCCCAAAATCTTTGCCCTGTACTATTTCCCCAATTTTTTTTAGTCATTTTATAGTTTCAGGTCATAGATTTAAGTCTTTAATCTATTTTGAGTTGATTTTGTGTATGTTGAAAGATGGGAATCTAGTTTCATTCTTCTACATATGATTATACAGTTTTCCTAGCACCGTTTAATAAAGAGATTTTCCTTTCCCCAATGTATGTTTTTGGTGTCTTTGTCAAAAATAAGTTGGTCGTAAGTGCATGGATTTATTTCTGCATTCTCTCTTCTGTTCCATTGGTCTATGTATCTATTTTTATGCCAGTATCATGCTGATTTGGTTATGATAGCATTGTAGTAAAATTCGAAATTAGGTAGTATGATGTCTCCAGTTTTGTTCTTTTTGCTTGGGATAGTTCTAGCTATTTGAGGTCATTTGTTGCTCCATACATATTTTAGGATTGTTTTTCCTATTTCTGTGAAGTCATTGGAATTTTGATAAAGATTGCATTGAATCTGTAGATTACTTTGGGTAGTATAGACATTTTAACAATATTAATTCTTCCAATCCATGAACATGGGATAACTTTCCATTTTTAGTGTCCTCCCCAATTTCTCATCAGCTTATTATACTCTTCCTTGTAGAGATCTTTCACTTCTTTGGTTAAATTTACTCCTAGGTATTTTATTTTTTTGTAGCTATTATTAATATGATTACTTTCTTGATTTTTTTTCAAACTGATTGCTATTAGCATATATAAAGGATACCAATTTTTGTATTTTGTATCCTGCAACTCTACTGAATTTTGTTTATCAAATCTAAAAGCTTTTTAGTGGAGGCTTTAGTTTTTTCTCAATATAAGGTAATCTTTAAGCAGAAATTTATAAATTTACTTCTTCTTTTCCAATTTGGAAGCCCTTGATTCTTTCTTTTTTCCAATTGCTCTACCTAAGACTTCCAGTACTATGTTGAATAGATGTAGTGAAAAGTGAGCATCCTTGTCTTGTTCCAGATTTTAGTGGAAAGGCTTTTCATTTTCTCCCAATCAGTATGATATTAGCTGTGGGTTTGTCATATATGGCCTTTATCATCTTGTTGTATGTTCCTTCTGTACTCAAGTTGTTCAAAGTTTTTATCCTGAAGGAGTGCTAAATTTTATTGAATGCTTCTCTAGTATCTATTGAAATTAATATATGTCTTCTATCTTTGATTCTGTTGATGTGTCAAACCATCTTTGTATCTCTGGAATGAATTACACCTGATCATGATGAATGATCTTTTTCATCTGTTGTTGAATTTGATTTGCTGATATTTTCCTGGGAATTTTTGTATGTGTTCATCAAGGATATTGGCCTGTAATTGTCTTTTTTTGTTGTGTACTTCTCTGGTTTTGGTATCATAGTAATGCTGGCTTGTCAGTGGAGTCTTGAAGGTAAGACAAGATTGAGCCTCACAGCAAGGCTTGAACAAAAAGAGAAAATTGATCACTGAGAAATTTGTGGTGATAAGGGAATCCTACAAATAAGAATTTCTAGTTTCAATTTTAAATCTTTTTAAAACTAACAGATATTTGTGGGGATTATATGATTGCACTAAACTTTCAGGAATTGTTATTATACCCAGGTAATCATCAATAGCAAAAAAGTATGGTAGAGATCTATATTGGGATTCAGATTGTGCAAAGAGGGTATAAAACTGCCCCAGGTAGCTCTTAAGTAATTGAAATCAAGTATCTTCAGAAGCAGAAATTCATGACCAGATTTATCGATGTATTTTAAAGTCCTCTGACACTTTTTCTGTGTTATAGATCCCATGATTTATGGTGATCATAAAATATTTTCTATATTCCTGTCTTTGAAATTGTTTTAGAGTAAGATATACTAAAATACATATAAGATGATATTTTATATAACTTACCTTTGTTTAAAACGCTGGATGTTTTTGTGATTTATGTTTCTGAAAAAATACTTTCGCTTTTGGAACTTATTGAAGAAAAACGTGAAAGTTTCTGCAAGTCAGGTACTCTTATAATCATTTTAAACAAAACACATTTAATTTTGATAATATCTCCAATTTTCAGTTGTTAAAATTGAAAAGGGGAGCTTAAGCAACTCCTTTACTAGTGACCTGAGAAATTCTGAATACTAAACCTGCAGTTCTTCCTTAGAATCCATGCTCTGCAGATATAAACCCTTCTCCTGTGCTACAAGAAATGAACAACAACAACAACAACAACAAATAAAATAAAGAAGACTTTGGAATCAAATGTATGCCAATTCAATTCATTGATCTAGCTATGTGATGTGTTTAATTTACTTATTTTTCTCATTGTAGATGGAATTGAATTTCAGTTAACTTTTCACCAGATTAAATATATATTAGAATCTGCACTGCTTCAGAATTTTTCTTTTATTTTATCTTATAATCCAACTATTCATTAATATTTTTTGAGTGCCTCTTATTTGCCAGGCAATATATAAGTACAATCATAGATAAGATATGCAAGGTACCTGATGTTATGAAGTTATCTATAATGTACCTATTAGCTCATTTCACATCCTATTATAGTGGTCCAAGCCATTCATTTGATTGTGTTCCTATTCATTCCATTAGAAGCCAATAAGTGCTCTCAAATTATGCATAAAGTCTATCAAATATCTTCTGAATAAAAAAGAATAATATAAAAGATCATTCCATATCAACATCTGTTCTTAGGAGTTAGGTGACACATTTTTAAATAATATGACTGGACTTTTCTAAGTGTCCTATGTACAGCCAGGACAAAAAAAAATGCTTAATTATGGATGAATATGAATGGTATCTTGCCACAAGTAGATCACATCCTGGTTGAGAAGTATTTGAGGCACATCAAAGAATGGTAATTAATGTTAATGGGAAACCCAACAAAATCAATTCCTTTCCTGCATTTAGTCTCCCAGGAAGAGTTTAGCTTCAGCTCACTATTGATGGATAGGCTCTTTGATTTTGGGAAAATGACACTGTGATTATTTGGGCTATTTAAACTAGAAATGCATCTCTTGGGATTGGCTATCCAATCATCATTTCCCCTTCAGAGACACATTTAAATCTTGATTAATCATCACAGGCCCATAGAGACTGCAGTTAGAAAAAGGTTGTATGTGGCACAGAGCTCTACAAATCATTGCGATTTGTAATCTTTGCAATTGCTGCAATTTGTAGTTGAGATCAAATGTAGCAAGTATTGAGAAGAAATAATACTCTCATTACAGGAGTAGTTAGGTATACCTTCTATTACTGCAGTAGATATATAAAGGACATTTGATTTGTTTTGTTTTGATTTATTTGCCTTCTCCTCATTCACCTCTCCTTCTTTTGATAATAACATGCTGACCTTATTTTTTGAAATCACCCTTTTCTCATTATCAGTCCTCTGGCTCCAATTATAACTACATGACCCAGCGCTGGGCAATTAGCAGGTTCTCCCTTCTGGACACAGTGCGATGGGTGCAGGACTAAAGCCAGCCCATCCACTGACACTCAGTCTTTGGATTTTTTTCTGGAATTATTAACAAAGCAAAACTCTCTTTTATGCTGCCTACTGACAGGATTGCATGTATGCCCAATAATGTTGGGGTGTTCCATGCAGGAATAGACTGATTGAATGGGTCCAAAATGGAGGAAAGCCACAAAACAGAGAGAAAAATGAGCTCTGGTGACACTGTTTGAGATCCTGAATCTGGCCTTGCTGGAAAATCATGCTACCTCCCTTTGTATTCTTAAGATATGCAGATCACTGGTCTTTTTTTTTTTTTTTTTTTAACCTAGAACAGTTTTGGTTTGGTTTCTGTTTCTAAGAGTCATCTGGAATTGGTCAAGCTCTCCTCCTTGAAAATTATGAGCCTGGGTCAACGTTCCATGACCCAAGGATGAGGAAAGGTGTCCAGTGTGGACTACGGCACAATTTATGGCTACATCATAAGGGTAGAGAGCAAAGGTTTTTCCAGACTTAGAGAGCAAAGGTTCTTCCACTAGCTAAAGTTCAAGAAGGTGGGCAGATAGATATAAACTGGATCTGAAGCTCAAATTTGGAAATAATTACAGAGAAAAGTCGCTGGCATGGCTGAAGGATGGAGGTGAGGCAGATTCCCTGAAGACCAAGCCTTCTGTAAGTTGTTCTTCAGCTCATGGCTGGCTATTCAGTGAAATTTTCCAGTGGGGCAATTATTCTCAACATACAGCCTATATCCTCTCATATGAATATCTTTGATACACAATAGATCTATTATTAATATTTGAATGAATGACTTTGATGAGGATTATATCCAAAACAGCTTTTGCATAAACTGTCTTAGAAAATCAGCAAATAGATACTTCCTATGAAGTAGGAAAAGGAGGCTCAGTTAACTAGGCAAATTGGTTCCCCTAGTACTAACATTAATTAGTCCCTGTGATGGTACTATGGGAGAATGATTGGCATCACCCATGTTCAAGGTACTAGTGTTTTAATTTTGCTTTGTTCTGTTTGAATTTGTGTGAAATGTTATTCATTATGATTCTTTCTTGAGCAAAGTTTGGCTTTTTCTGTAAGAACCTATAATGGTATGGCCTAAGGCTCTATACATTAGACTTCAATCCTTCACAACTGCTGCTTGAGTCATGATTAAAAGTTGGCTGTAAAATGCCACATAAATTGGTCAAACTTTGTCCATTAGGCTTGGGTTCCAAGAGGAATATATCTTTGGTTTACAATATGTAGGTCATTAAAAAAAATGAGAAAGAATGAGAGAAACTTTTAACTGTAACTCATTTATACTTTATGAAACAAATGCCTCAGCACTTATATTTTACTCAACTTTTAATTAAAGCATGCATACAGTCTTATGTAACTTTTAGTAAGTCTAAGTATTTCTGTGAAGCACTGCTGTACTTCAACAACTTTTAGAAAGTCCGTCGTGCTAATTCTAAAACTTTTGCTGAGACATAGTTACTAAGGTGACTTCATATGTAATGAATATCTATCTCCTCAAATGGCCTAACTTTATATTTAAATATGCCTCCCCTTTATCAATGTCACTTTTATGCCTAATTGCAACTAATCTAAGCTCTTTTACCTGATTTATGGGCCTCTGTGTATCCTGGCATTATTGTAGTCACTGTGCTTTCAGTTGACACCACTCAAATCAGCTTAAAGAGTAAGAGAAAGAAGCAAAGGAAGAGTAACAGGGAGTAAGAGACGAGGAGAAAGAGAATTTAAGAATTAGTTAGCATCAGGTACAACTGAATCCAGGATTTTAAGCAGTACCATGAGCTTGTTTACACTCCTCATCTCCCAACTCTCTGGTCTACTTCTCTCTGTATGTTGGCAATAAAATGATAGATAGTAGATCAGGCTGCAGTATTTTAGCTTAGACAAATGCTTTGGAAAAATGACTAAAACTAGTGTTAACTTTAGAACTGTGGTTGGAAAGGCTTCTTTGCAGCATGTAATCAAAATTGGCAACAAACGAATCTAGCTGTGACTATTAGAGGACACCATTACAATGTCAAAGTGCTAGTGACCTCAAGGTTGTTCTAGTTATTATAAGAAATATATAACCACATTTCAATACTTTACTCATAGAAGTATATTTCCTGCTCACCTAACTTCTGTGGAGATGTTCTGGCCAGCGGGTAGCCTTTCTCCATTTGGTAATTCAGGGGCCTAGACTTCTTCCCTCTTACGGCTCCAGTGTCTCTAGAACTTGGAATCCCTTTCACATGTCAATCAGATGAGGTATGAACAAGAGTATGGAGAGTGCATACCCCATTTTGTTAACCAACATTTTATTCAAGTGTTATACATCGCCATAGATCACATTCCTTTGTCAAGAACTGGTCACGTGGTCCTATCTAGATGCAGAGAAGAATGGACATGTCGTTTCTAGCTAGCCAACCACTTCCCAGCCCCAGCCACACACTCGATGTGGAGTAAGTATGAATGCTTGGTGGACAGCTACTGATGTCTGTCACTACACTGTCTTAGATGAGGCTCCAGTAAGCTGATTTCTAAGTTTTAAAAGGCTATAATGCCTAGTATCAACAAAATTGGCAACCATATGAACAATTTAGGCAGCCAACTATTTTTTCTGCGGTGAAGACAAAAGCAAACATCAAAAACCACAGAAACCAAAACCTGTTGGCCTAGTTTCTTTTTTATGGTTGTGTTTCTGTTTCTTGTTGCTTGTGTTACATTTCTTTTTGAAAGTCATACAAAAATACAACCTCAGGCTGGGATAGTATGAGTGATACAACAGATTTTTATGATTTCTCACTCAGATCTTAATTTGTTGTTTTATTGTTTCTTAAAATATTTTAAGTATTAACCCCAAAAGAATTGATATTAGTCAGTGTAAATAACTATGTCTGAATTTGCTATGTTTTATCTTGTCAGGATGATGCTAATTAATTGCCTTTTTAATTACTTTGTTTAGTTTGTTTAAACAGTTGTATACGATTTACCACCTTCAGAAAACATGAAGGCTGAAGTTTACAACAGTATTTTACTGACTGAAAATACAAAAACAGGTGGCAATTGCCACCATACTGTGTTCGATGTTAAAACACCAGCAAATCAGATAACAATTTACCAACAGATGTTGTATCATGTTAATTCTTTTAATTTTGGATATAAAAAGAATCTAAACTCACCAGAACAATGTGTAAATGTGGAGACTTGCACAGGCACTGACCTGTCACATATGATAATTTTTTGCTAGTAAGATTCCCACCAAAGTCAATTTTATTTTTGTCAAGAATTCACACCAAGTTAGTAAAACTGATTTTTCTAAACCACATTTATTAAAAGCTCATAGTTCCTCTGAAATTTCTTATAATCTGCTTTTTAACTATTAATAATTTTCATAATTTCTTTTCTCCACTGATGTAAAACATCTCCTCCTCATTTGTCACTCATAGTCATTTAATAAACTCATTAATGAATTTTGTCACATACATATTTATTCATTTAACTAATTTTATTTTTTGCCAAACCTCTAATAACACAAATAAGGCACTCTGCTAGGTGCTATAGGAGATACATATAATTTTTCTCTCAAAAAACTTGCAACTAGGCTGGGTGCGGTGGTTTATACCTGTAATCCTATCACTTTGGGAGGCTGAGGTGAGAGGATCGCTTGAGGCCAAGAGTTAGAGACCAGCCTAAGCAACATAGAGAGACCTGGACTCAACAAAAAAAAAGAAAAAGTTAACGAGGTGTAGTGGCACGGCACATGCCTCTAGTCCCAGCTACTGGCGAGCCTGAGGCAGGAGGATTGCTTGATCCTCGGAATTTCAGGTTCCAGTGAGCTATGATGATGCCCCTGCACTCTAGCCAGGGCAAAAGAGTAAGACCCTGCCCACTTCCCCCCAAAAAGCAAAAAACCGAAAAACACTTGTAACTAGGTCTTTTCATATCAGAACTGTTTATACCAGAACCGAATAATCATATCTGACACTGATGCTGGTGATATTTCAGAGACAGGTACCGTAAATGTTGATTAAGTTAAACAGGTAATATATGCCATGTGTTCTAAGCATAAAATTTATTACGGGGGGGATGGTAACCAGGGAAGGCTTCTTGGAGGTAGCATGAATTAAAGATTTTGGAGAATGCAGAAGAGTTGAATAGTATAAGAATGAGCCAGGGGATTCCAAAGAGGAAAACAGTGTGAAAGGTACACAGAGGAGGCCTGTATACATCATATGGACAGAACAGCCAGAGAATTATGGCTGAAGAGAGGGGGGTTCAAGGAGGAGAAGAGAAACAGACTTGGGAGCCGATAAAATCACCACCCAACTTATTCTTGGGAACAGAATTAATTATAAGTTAAGACTTCAATGATGAAGAGGTATCATCCATTTTGTGGCGTACATGTGAAATACGTAGAAAAGTTTCCAGCAGAGAGAATGCCACATGTGATGGAAAATATTAATTATGTAAAGAATTATAAGAAGTTCAATATGACTAAAAGGTAAAGTTTTTATGCAATGGCAAAGGGGAAGAGAAAACAATGGTTGGGACTGAGAAAGATGAGTCTTGGGAGTTTGGTTAGTTGGGCCACAATCTGGAGGTTATTTTTTTATCGTGTTGCAAAGGTTGGATTTTAGTCCATAAACACTGGGATCCAGGGAAGGGAAGAACCGGGACAGAACTGTGTGGTGGGTCACACTAAGTTGCCATGGGGATGCTCTAAAGGAGAAGGCACAACTGGAGGCAGAAAGAACAATTATCAGAAAATTGAAGTGATTCATATGATAAACAGTAGTCAAGTGGTCGCCGGTGGTTTTGGAATGGAAAGAAGTAAGTAAGTGAGTGACACAATAAAGAGAAAGAGCTCATGAGTGTCTCTGTGTGAACAGAGGACAGAGGATGTATCATGTTAGTTCCCTCATAGTCCACACACTTCCAGTCTGGGAATGCTTACTCTATGTTGTATTAGGCATACTAAAATGCACTTATAAACCCATTAAATTTCACGTGTAATTACAATAAATAAATGAAAGTAGAATTTTCTAATTAATTTCTTATAAGATCCATTATTCCTTTTTTCTTACGATTTAACCTAAATAGGTTTGTTTGTATATTATGATGTTTATATCTATGTAAGAATTGCATTCGGCAATTGGCTTGTCATCATAAAATGATTTATGGACAATTAATTTAACAGTTATTAATCTTAATTCTCCTGTTTCCCTATATGTATATGTAAATTTTATATATAATTTCTAACTTTTTCAGAAGTCCTCCAAAAGCTTTTTGGTCCTAGACGCAGTACCTTACATATAAAATTGCCCTGGATGGTGGCAACACTCACTAGTATTTCAGGAATCACAAACAGGAAGAACAAATTGCAAGTGGCTCCCGCCATACACTTTGTAAGTTTCATATACTGAAGTTCTAGATCAATTGTTGAAATGATTTAGAATCTGCTTTGAGGGTGTTCTAGATCATGGACCAACCCTGCTCACCTCTTTTGAGTAGATGTTGGTAGTGAACTGAATGAAAAAAATATGTTAAAAAGCGAAGTGAGAAATTTGCTTTTCCACTCAGACCCCGCTCATAAACACAGTCATTTGTGTTCTTAGGAAAGGAGGAAAAGAACACAGCTGCTGCTGTATCTCAGGCCAGCCCGGGCCACTCTGTGGAGCTATTTCAGTAATAAAAGGACGCAGCACGCTGCTGAGGAAGGGCAGGTGCTGAGCTGACGTCAGACCTTCCTCGCGGCCAGTCTTCGGCACGCACGTATTCATCAGCTCATGAAAAGTGCACCCCATGAATCCTCAACCCTCACTGACATGTCATGGCAACAGCGCTGACTTCGACTTTCTTCTTGACCAGTTGCCATTGCTATAGAAACTGGATTCTTCTTCTAGCTGCTTTATAATTGCCAGCTAAGCCTTCTCATGGAAAAGAAACAGGGGCCAAAAGGCAAGGGAATTTATGATGCTACATTAGTGCAATTCATGTAAGCCAAAGCTCTAGATTTCCTAAAACCATTAAACAGTAAATTTTCTTGAAAAAAAATGTTTCTCAATTTTGTTTTCGATTACCAATTTAGTACATAGAATGCTCAGAATCGAATTTATCTCTATTTAACATTAGATACTTTTGATCTGAGTAATTTGACATGAATCTGTCATGCAGACAATGGAATTTAATATTCAGGTTTTATATATTTTTTGCCTGAGCATCACTTTTTAGAACAAAAGAACGAAAGCTAGGAGACAGTTAGGAGGGGCAAAGAAGAAAAGGAAAATAAAAAGTAATGAAGAGAAAAAAAAAAACAAAGTAAAAGAAAACTCCATGAAAAAAATGTGAAAATTATTTTCCCTGTTTCTCTCTTCCATGAATAGTAAGTTCAAACATTAAAAAAAAAATTCCCATCTAATGATATGGTGCCTCTACCCCAAATCAACTTTTTTTTTTTTTTTTTTGGAGACAGAGTCTCGCTCTTTTGCCCCGGCTAGAGTGCCGTGGCGTCAGTCTAGCTCACAGCAACCTCAAACTCCTGGGCTCAAGCGATCCTTCTGTCTCAGCCTCCCGAGTAGCTGGGACTGCAGGCATGCACCACCATGCCTGGCTAATTTTTTCTATATGTTTTTAGTTGTCCAGCTAATTTCTTTCTATTTTTAAGTAGAGATGGGTTCTCGCTCTTGCTCAGAGCTGGTCTCGAACTCCTGACCTTGAGCAATCCTCCCACCTCGGCTTCCCAGTGTGCTAGGATTACAGGCGTGAGCCACCGCGCCCAGCCCCAAATCAACTTTTCTTGGTGAGTTTAAAAGTAAAATCC
Source organism: Lemur catta (assembly GCF_020740605.2). NCBI lineage: Eukaryota > Metazoa > Chordata > Mammalia > Primates > Lemuridae > Lemur > Lemur catta. The sequence goes on along the minus strand of NC_059132.1, from coordinate 21,485,949 downwards.
CCAGATTAAGGAGTTCAGTTCCTTTCTTGTCTTTAAAGAAAATAAAAAAATTCATTCTACATAATTTAGTTCAATCCTATAGATTATAAATCATCCCCATCGCTCTAGTCAAAGCTAGTTTTGCTGGGGACCCACACATGCCAGGTACCCCACCCTCTCATTCTATAAAAGACTAGTCCATATCATCTGTTCTAAGAAAACTTTCTCTCTAGCTTCTAGAACTTGATCAGCCAATGTGGTCACCACAAAAACTAGGTCTGTAATAAACAACAATTTGTTTGCTCCTCCCTTATATGTTTTTATTTCATCTCCAGAGAAGGATTACAAATTCTCTTTGAACATCACTCTGGTAGTGTGCTCCCAGAGTAATGGAAAACCCTGGACCCCAATCTAGGCAAACAGGCAAATAGATGACATTAATAAATGTTTACTGATTGATTTCTGTAGCCTTTTAAGAGAGCTCATCACATGTCAGACATGGCTAAGACTGAGAATATGGTGAAGATGTATTTGAATCCATTCTCTAGGAAGCTCTCGATCAAGTGGAGATGATGGAATTGTGAACTGATGAATTCAGGAAGATGTGGTAAGTTCTACGAAGTAAGGGTTGTAAGGACATAAAAGATGAGTAATTAATTTTGCCCAGTATGGTCATATCAATAGCAATTGAATCTGAGCCTGGGTTCTAAAGAATAAATAAGAGCTTATTAGGATAAAAATTAGAGAAAAGGTCAGGAAAATTCCAGTTACAAGCAATATCACAGAAATCATCAATAGTTTCCCCAACATTTACCACAGAGCTATTTACTATGTAAATAGTATTTACTATTCAATAATAGCTTCATTTTGATTAATAGAATTCTTTATATTGTCTGTGAAAATCTAGATTCATATTTGCCTGCAGCCTACAAGGAGAACTGAAGTATTTTCACTTTGTATTTAATGTGCTACCTTAAATAAAAGCTGAGATGCTTCATTTACAAAGAGAAATATGCCAAATATTCAATTTGATCCATGCTGGTGTTGTAAACCTCAAAGTATCTTAAGCCTCTAACATTCCCTGCTGGTCTATTCCAATTAACATGAGCACTGTGTTTGAAGGACAAAGTTTAGTCTACAAAGGCACTGCCTGAAGTAATAGCTCTTACATCTGGCTTGATTTCCCTTATGAAAATAAAAGACTCATGCCCAAGTGGGAAGGAAAGTACTGTCCTAATCATCTATTTAGCTCTAAATACATGGATTTGATTCCAAATTCTAATTACATTGAAATTTTCCCTTCATTTTTTGTAAGTGTACCTACAACATGAAATTTCACTAACATTTTGGAAACAGATTTACTTCCAATTAGACTCTACAGATGCTTAATGAATGCTTAGTGTTTTATATACACACCATGCTAGATACCAGGGATATAAGCAGTGAACAAGACAAATGCCAACAGGCTGTTGCAGAGTCTTCTGTCTAATGTGAAAAAGGTGGGAAACACAGAAATGGCCGACCGTGACTCTGATCAAAGAACCCAAATGGTTCACTATCGCTTGGTAAAATCCCATTCAAATTCAGTGTCATGATCTACAAGACATTATATGATCTGTTGCTACATAATTCTCCTTCATCATTGCCTACTACTCTCCCCTTCTCCCACTTAGCTTTAGAAACATAGGCCTCCATGTTCATCTTTAAAAGTATCAAACTTTTTATTTGTTGTTCTTTGGCAAGGAGATCTTCACTAATTTCCTAAATTCACTCAAAAGTATATTCAAATGTTACCTTTAGAGAACTTATTCCTAACCATACTATTTAAAATAGGTATCATTTACCTTCTATCATTATCTGTCTTTGTAGCTCATATAACTTCCTGAAGTAATATTACGCCCACCTATATATACACATACACAAACATATTACTTTAAATCTCTCTCTCTCTTCTTGAAAGGAAAGGAAATTTGACTCTCTTATTCTCTTATTCACAATCATATCTCCAGTTTCTTGGACAATGCCTTGCACTTAATAAATGTTTAATAAATATGTCCTGTTTTTGTTGGAGGTGGTTCATGTATATGCAGAGTGATATGAAAGGGGAAGAAATAGTTTTTGAGTGTCTTCTTACCTTTAGAAATTTGTATATTTCATCCACCATAAATTTTCATCTCCTTTCTGGCCTTCTCCACTGTGATATTTCTAATAGAATGATCATAGTGGATAACTGATTCTAAAGCTCAAATTTTGTTAATTGAAATAGCTCACTCCCTCTGTCTGAATATTACCGTTTCACACTGACATACTCATTTCCACCAACAATCATGAGAGCATACCTACTCCTCATAATTCTAAAGCATACTCCCTTTATTGAAAAATACCTGTTTTAAATTGAAACAATCAACTTGTTTATTTGTTAAGGTTCATTGCTTCTGGAGAATCCTCTACCATCAACACAAATACTTTAATTAAAGGGTTTATTCTCTGTCTCCATTCCCAAGGAAGGAAATACCTTAATCTGTTCCTAACATTTTTCTCCAGCTTCAGTGTCAGTAACCACATCACCTTCATAACTCACTACCTGTGCTTTCATTTGGCTAAGCCTCTTGTTCTTTTACATTTAAATTTAACTCCAAACATAAATGGAATTATTCAAGCTCAATAGACTCTAACAATCTTTCTATCAGTTTTACAGATGATTTGCCTCCTAATTACTATTTAAAATAATATATACTTAGCTATTTTTATACTCCTATATTCACTACCGGTATATGCAGTTGAATAAAGACAGACCCACAGTCAGGCAAAATTGTATCTGCAAATCATTGCAATAAATTGGATGTTTATTCACAGAAACATCTAATTGATGATCACTTGCTGGCAAGATTGGACAAGTTTCAAAGTGACTCCAAAGGAGATCTGAGCATATTGGTAAAAAGAAAATTTCCACAGAACATAATCAAGACATTTGTGTTTGCTAAGGGAACTATGACCCCATCACAAAATGAATTTTCCAACTTTGAGGTAGAGGTGTTGTCATTTATTTACTGTGAAATTAACTACAAGCCCAGGATCATTTGGTTTTAATGAAAGAAGAGAGAATGTCATTTCTGATCAAACAAATTCAAATGAAAACATTGCAAGTTCCCATTTGTCATTTGGGTGTTATTCTCCATTTCTTTCAGAATCCTACCTTAACACTTTATATACTATTGATGGAATTGGAAATTAGTTTGATCCTTTAGGAGGGAAATTTAGAAACAAAAATGGTATCTTTTAAAATATTTGTTTGAGGCATTAGGAACTGACTCTAGCCAACTGAAGCATATTAGGACTTTATTGGCAGGATACTTTAGAGCTCATCAAACTAAGGGACATCTAATGAATCAGTTTAGATAGGGTCAGAAAAACAGTGGGTGAAGATACAGGAGGCAGGAGCCTAAGGCGATCTCCTAGGGAGTGTGCACTGAAATGAAATAGGCCTAGGCTTTTTCCATTTTTTTGACTAAATTATTCATTTTCATAATTCAAACACATAATATTTGATTGGCCTACCATGGGTGACATGTCCGTAATTTTTCCAAGCAGAGCACAGTGATATTTTCACCAGAATGTATTCCAGCAGACGAAAGGCTATTTCCAATCAATCAACAAACAAATAAAACAGACAAACGGACTCATCACTCTTATCAAAAAGCTTAAAAGTAAATGACCTAAGCTCAGACATTTGTCAACATGCTTATGAGATCTCCTTTCTTATAGGGGAAATCAAATATAGACCCAAATTATTAGTGAGTCAAATTATTAGTGAAGTCTCTCCATGTTCTTTACATTTCTTCATTTCTACATCTTATGTTTTACAGCCTACCAAAAGCATAGCAAATAACAAAGTCAGTAACTGAGAGCATAGGCTTTGAAGCCAAACTGTACTTGAATCTCACTTCTTATTAGCAATGAGAACTTATTCAAGTTATGTCAATGTTTGGACCTCAGTTTCCACATCTGTAAAGTGGGAATAATATCCTTATAGAAATGAAAATCTATATGAAAGTTATATTAATTTTTTACATTTGCTACGGAAACAGGAAATTTATACAGAGTTATGTTTCAGAAAATGGTTTAAAAGACAAACATTAAACAAATTATAGAGTGTTTTTATTTTATACAGTTATAAGTGAAACCATGAAAATGGGATGCAAATAGCTGAAATGTGGGAGACAATGCTCTAAAATGACAAACAGAGGTTTGAAGAAGCTCTGGCTCATTTATAATCCATCATGCAGCATAAGATGCTATGTTAATGGGAAAAATCATACCCTTGTTCAAATGTTCACGAGTAATCTAATTTCTTCTTCTGGGAAGCCACCAGTCTAGCCAGTAACTTGGTTATTATGTTGTGATCCATGGATGCCCCTAGTGGTCAGTGAGATTATATATAAAACTTTAAGGGTCTTCATGGCAGTGTTTTTCTTGGCGTGAGGGTCAATAGACTTCATGAGTTTTTCAGAAAGACATAAGACCTTTACAATACTATGAGGCACAGAATTAAAATTGCCAGGACCTACCCCACCCAATGCCCTTTATTTTGTCTTCTTTCCCCTTCCTTCCTTCTATTACTTCCCACTTCTGAACAGTTTGAAGTGTGAAATGGCTGCTTGAAAGGGCCTTAGAAATTAGTGGGAGCAAGCCCTGTATGTTCTCTCTCTCCCTATCTTTTGTAAACAAGCATCCCTCTTTGTGTTGGAGATAAAAAAATGAAATTGATTTGGCTAGGGTAAAAGTACGTGAATAATAATTTAATGTAAAACCTATTGATACTTCCCTGTTGGAGATACAGATTGTGAACCAGAAAATAAGATGGCATATTTTAAATCATGTATATTATATGGTGGCACAGACTAAGATCACAATATTGAGATGAATTCATTTTTTAAAATCTACATTATTTTTATAATTCAAGACTGAAGTAATGTCTGATCTCTCTCATAAAACTGTGCTAACCCTTTCTTTTAGCCCTTACTAACGTCAATTTTTGGTTTTTTCATTCCTGGAATGACAAATAGTTCTCAGGCCAAGTCCAATCAGTTGTTTGGATGCGTGAGGACGATTTGGAGGACCCGTGAAGGCTCAGCTGGAACGGGAACCTTGATAATTAGCCATGTGTGTTGTGCACTCCGAGAGGAGAGAATGGTTGGCCTTAGCCTAGATTAGAACTGAGAAACAGTAGAGGGGTCATGGCACAAACCTACCTAAGTATTAAAAAAAAAAAAAAATGATCCGGCAAAGTTTCAAAGTTCCACACATTAAAATCCAATCAGGTGTGAATGTACACGCAGGGTTATAACGACCTTTGTTACTTTTACTATGGGCATAAAAGTATTAGCAAATGTAATGTTTAGCTGCAATAACCTTGCATATAAGTCAATAAAACCATAGTGATGGTCTACTGGATAAAAATTTTTGTTCAAATTTCATTATCCAACTAACTATACATAAACTAGCTACCATTGGTTTACAACAGGAGGCTCTACGTTGGTAAAACAGGTAGCATGGAAAATTTTTGGATGATCATGAAATAAAATGGGCTTCTTTTTTCTCTCTGTCACTCACTCTGTAGCAAGTACTGTTCTTCTTTTTCCTTTAGAGTAACCTTGTAAATAAGATATTGTTATTGTCTTCATTTACAAATGAGAAAATAGCTTCAAAAGCATCTTGCCTCAAAATATGTGGTAGTTGAACCCAAAGTGATCCCTGCTATATAGCCCATGAGTTTAATCTCTTTACTAGGTTACCTGAAAAGACACTGTTAAACCATCCCTACTCTCTGCAGAGTCCCTTTGTTGATAAGAGGAGACAGACACAGGTAACAACTAACCAGAGGGACTGCTAACTGCCTATTCAGATATTTAACTGAGGTAATAGGACATAGAGGAGAAAGTCTACTTTCTGGCAGAACAAACATAGAACCGTATGCTCTCTGCTTTCTTAATTAAAAACAATCCTAATAAGGGAGAAATATGTCTTCCTTCTATTGTTATTATGAACATCAAATTCAAATATAGATGTGGTAATATGAAGTATTAAGAGCATTGGATTAGGAGTCAGACTGCCTGGCTTCGTATCTTTGGCTCTAATACTTGCAGAGTGTGTGACATTAGAGAAGTTATTTCACCCTCTTTGTTCTTTAGTTCCTGCAATTCAGAAATGTACACGTAATGGTTCCCACCTCATCGGACTATTGTGAGAATTAAAATAATGTATGTAGAACACTCAGAACAGTGCCTGGCATGCAGTGAGTATCATTAAAGTGTTAACTATCATTATCATTATTATAATAATTATTACTCTTATTCAAATTCTAGCCACACTACCAATAATTGAGTTCTGTTTTCAGTATTGCAGCTGGCCATCTTAGACCGCTCCGCCATTAGCACTTGCATGTGACTGATAACCCTACCGTTAGAAACCTCCCTTTCCTACAGGAAGCACGGAAGACGCAGCGAGGACTGAAGCAGATGCTTCCCTTCCCTCATACAATTTCCAGCCTCTTGGAGAATACAGGAGTTGAGATAAATTAATAATTTGGAGTATTATGAATGTTTCGAAAGGGAAAATATAGCTGTGATGGAGAGTGTGACTAGGATGTTGGGGTCGGGGAAGGATCCCTGGGGAGTGGGGTTTAAGTTGAAACCTGGGTGAAGAGGAAGCTAAGTGAAGAGAAGTGATTCTCACAGAGAAGAAGGCAAATGTGAAGATCTGAAAGGAAGAGTGTACACCAGCTAGGTGTTTATGATGGCTTGAACATAGCCTGTAAGAGGGAGGGTTAAGCGAGGAAACTAAAAAAGCCAAGGAAAAGGAAGGTCTTGTTTGCCATCTCAGGAAGTTTATATCTTGAGGATCATGAAAAGTCATGGAAGAGTTTTGATCAAGGGAATGGCAATCCTTCTGTTACCCACAGAAAGCTTGAATCCAGCCTAGGCCTAATATCACAGACACGAGAACTGAAAAGGAAGTTACATGTTGACTTAAGTCTTGTCTTAGCTCAGGCTGCTACAACAAAAATACCATAAACTGAGTGGCTTATAAACAATAGATATTTATTTCTTGCAGTTCTGGAGGGCGGAAGTCCAAGAACAGTGTGCCAGTGTGGTCAGGTTTTGGTGAGGGCCCTCTTATGAATTGTGAGCTGCTGACTTCTTGTTCCATCCTCATGTGGCAGAGAGCAGAGAGGGGAGGCAAGCTCTCTCATGACTCATGTAAGGACGCTAACCCCATTCATGATGGCTCTACCCTCATTACCTCATCTAACCCTAATCATTTTGAAAAGGCACTACTTTCTATTATCATCACATGGGGGAGACAGTGTCTTAACATGAGTTCTGGGAGGACACAAATATTCTCTTTAAAAATGCTGATGGGGATTTAGTCGAATAAAGCACAGAATATCTTAGAATTTTATTTCACCATCTATCTCCCCAAAGTCAAAGACATTCCAGAATAGCAGCTACTTTTTCCATGTCTCATGACCCTTTTCAAAACCCCTTCTCTCTCCCCATTTTAAAAACCATATCTCATTTTCTATCTCTCACCCTCTTTCTTCATTTCACTCTTCCTCTCCAAGGCAGACTTGGAAATGCATGACCTAGATCCCTCATCAGAGCTGCTCCCAACTTGAGGGGGTGTAGTTGGTGGGCAGTCTTCAGCTGTCAGATTACCCAGAGGGGCTGCCTTACCTGAAGAGAGCAGCTTCTTTCTGGGTCGTGTCTTCCCCAGGGCAGCCCACATTTGGTGACCGAGAGAGGTGTGGATATACAGACATGACTATTTTAGCCAAAATAGGACAACTCCGTCTACCCATACACACCTGGAGATGCCACTAGCATCGGCTGAGGCTTTGTCAGGCCTGCATGGCAGCTGGATTTCTCTCTTCACCCAACCCTGCTGTCTCTTCTCCCTTTCATTGGTTTCGACCCTAATAAACCTTTTGCAGCCCACAAAGCATCTTGACATACATTTCCAGAGAAACAGCCTGCCTACTTTCTGTATCTATTTTGTTCTTCAGAAGATAACTCTGCCAATTCAGATATAAATGAATCTAGTTTTCCAAACTGAGTCTCCTTTAATTATTTCTCTCTGAGTATTGCTCTGATCCAAATAAGAGAGATCCAAGCCTTGGGGCTTGAATAGCAAAAAACCCTGCCCCATGATGGAGCTATGTGTGTCGAAGGCACACATGACTTACATTATTATTTTTTAGTACATGTCACTTTTAGACTCACTGGACCACCTCTTCATGAGGCTGCTCTCCAGTCAATGAGATTTCTGGAATTGGGAGAAAGGCATCGAATTGAACACTCTCTGCATCAAAGTGTCTGTAATCTGTCTTTAGAGGCAAATATTGTGCCCTCCTTATTCTTCTTTGTGTGTTTATAATAAACCATCATAGAATTGGGAGATAAAAGTGGTAGAAAGAGATGAAAGAAGAAAGGGAAGGACTTCATGAGGTTGATCCACATAATCATGAGTGAAGGGTCACGTGGGAGATGTCTGTTTGGCTGGTTTCATTTTTGGAGGGTGAGCAATGGCAGCGGTGAATGACAGGAACAAGGAATGTTGGGCACAGCAGACTTAGGGATAAAGAATGGGAGATTTGAGAACTATTGCTGGGAGTTATGAACTTAATCTCCTTTTATGTGTTTGCAAAGGTTGGAAAAAGATTGAAGTTCCTTTTTTATCATTTTTTTGTTGTGGTTTGGACTACAGTGGTATTTCCAAAATAATGATCTAGAGGCCTTGTGTATCAAGATTACCTGGAGAGCTTTAAGTTTAATTCTGTAGCCCCACCTCCAGAGGGGGGAAGTCGAGGCAGAGGTATGAGTCAGATTTGGAGCTAAGCCTACAATATCATTTTTCCAAATAAGTATCCCACATGTTTCTGAAACATGTGATTCACAGACCGTATTATTTGAAGTGCTGATTTAGCCCTGAAGTCAGTCTTCAAATTGAGCAAGTTGCACCCTAAAGATACATACACATAGGCTTTCCAGGGTTTATACAGGCATGTATGGTTTTAAGGAAATTCATTTTCAGATACTCAGCTTCTGAATGTAGATTTTCCTAAAGGTAATCTTGCCGAAAAAGTCCACTTTTCCAATGTTCCATAATGACCACCCCTTTCAAAATTGCCTTTTCCCATGTTCTAAGGGAATAATAGTATTTCTTTTGGCTGTGACATATCTTGCCGGGTTGAATTACCCTTAAGTATAAGTTATCCAGGCACCAAACATAGGGACAATACCAAAGTTCATAGTTGCAAGAAAGAGACCCAAGAGAACAAACAAAAAATCAGTAGGTCAATGAGAAATAACTGAAGTTTTACTCCTTTACAGAATCATGGCAAGGCTGTTGCCTTTGGTCATTTGTTTGTTTCTTCATCTGATTATCTACCTACCTATCCATCCATGCATCTATCACCAATATTAGAATTCTCCAGAGAAATAGAACAGATAGAAAAAATATATATACATTCTATTCATAAATAAATATAGATAGATACAGATATATTTCTCTGTGTGTGTGTGTGTGTGTGTGTGTGTGTGTGTGTGTGTGTGTGTATAAATTGGCTCATGCAATTATGGAGTCTGAGAAGTCCCACAAACTGCCATCTGCAAGCTAGAGATCCAGGAAACCCAGTGGTGTAGGCATGATTAAGTCTGAGGGCAGGAGAAGATGAGATGAGAAGTCCCAGCTTAAGCGGGGAGGCAAGAAGAAAAAGGAATGAATTCATTTTTCCTCTGCCTTTTGCCTTATTCAGTCCCTCCATGGACTGAATGATACCCAAGCACATCGGAAAGGGCAATCTGCTTTACTGAGTCCACCGGTTCAAATGCTAACAGCCTCAACAGACAAACACAGAAACAATGTTCAATGTAGGCACCCCATGGCCTATTTAAGTTGACACATAAAATTAATCATTGCAAGTAAATTTTAATTAAAATGCAAATCTAAAAACTAGAATTAGATTAACATTTTAATTTTAAATCTAAGTCTAAAATTTTAATTAAAAATATGTATTAAAAAGCCAATTCACTATAAACAATTAACCAGAAAACATATTTTGAAACTATTAAACTCAGGATGAAAAATCTTAAGTGACAACTTAAAATATGCAAGGAGTTAAATAATTTAAATATTATTTTAGTAAATACAGAAGTATATATATGTGTGTACATGCCTACACACATACATATTTATCAGTACAAAAAATTTTCCTCCATTACCAAAAAAATTCCAAGTTATAGCAGTCCAGCCTGGCAAACATTTCTGCTCTATTTAGTTATTTGGAAACTTTGATTTTTTGAAACAGACTTTGCTTCACTATCACCTACGGCTTTGTCCTCCTGTGCTCAGTATATAGCTGGGTCCTTGCTACATAAAAATGAAGAATGGACACATTATCTAAAGGCCCTGACTTTCTCATGTCTGCCCAAATTTCACTGGAAGACACTTGGCCATACCTAATTGCAAGGAGGGCTGGGAAATGGAGTTTCTCGGTAGATTGCTACATTCCCGGCTACAAATGCAAATCAATGGAAGAAAGAGAGAATAGATTTCTAGAACCCCCTGTAGCTTTACTACCTCAAGTATATTTTATTAATAAATTTTTATGGGATAATCATTAACTAGTCAGAATATTTTTAACACATTGCTGAATTCTGTTTACTAGTGTTTTATTTATGCGTTTCACAATATGTTAAGTGACATTGCCCTCTAATTTTTCTTTTTCATACCATGCCTTTCTAGTTTTCATATAAAGACTCTTATAGTTTCATGAACAAGCTAGAATATTCCTTTGTATATTAAAAAGAAAGACAATTTTTTTTTTTTTTTTTTTTTTTTTTTTTTAGATAAGAGTCTGGCTCTGTTGCCGGGGCTAGAGTGAGTGCCGTGGCGTCAGCCTAGCTCACAGCAACCTCAAACTCCTGGGCTTAAGCGATCCTCCTGCCTCAGCCTCCCAAGTAGCTGGGACTACAGGCATGTGCCACCATGCCCAGCTAATTTTTTCTGTATATATTTCTAGTTGTCCATATAATTTTTTTGCTATTTTTAGTAGAGACGAGGTCTTGCTCTTGCTCAGGTTGGTCTCGAACTCCTGCCCTCGAGCGATCCTCCCGCCCTGGCCCCCCAGAGTGCTAGGATTACAGGCGTGAGCCACAGCACCCGGCCAAGAAAGACAATTTTTTAAGAGATGAATATGATTTGTTCTTAGGTTTGGTAAAATTTTCCTATAAAAACCTCTGGATATAATTTTAAAATTAATTTTGTAAACAAATTATTCCATTATTTTAATGCTAATCTGTGCTATTTGGGTTGTTCCTTTCCTCTGAAATAAGGTTTGGTAAATTATAAAATTTCCTAGGAAATTTGGTATTTTGTTAACATTCTCAAATATATTAGAATAACATTCATTATTGATCATATTTGCTTGTGATTCATAAGATGTTTATTTATTTTAATACAAACCCCGAATCTAGTCTAGTTTACAGAGCAAGTTGCTCTTCTCCTTTGCCTGTAAGGCCCGGTAAGTGTAATGATTCTGAAAATGTTGGTGGCAGCTGTGGAAGGTCTATAGACCCTCTGTTAGGTTTCAGCAAGAAAACACAATGTAGACCCGTCAGCAATGAAGCAAAGTCATCACTTCTCCTGCCAGTATCTGTTTTGAAACAGGCTCTGGCTACCGGATTCTGGTACTATGAACTTCTCACTGTGAAACATCAGTGACTATGCAACCTGAGCTGCCTATTGTAACTGATAAGCCATAAGGTGAAAATTCACAGCAGAGCTTTATCATCCAGTTGAAGTGGTATATTCAAAATGGGATTTGATAACGTCTTTATGGCATGCGTAAGTTGCATGGGTCTGTGACACAGATCTGCTTCCCAACAGGACCCTCATTTAAAATCTGTCAGTGAGAGGTACTCAGATGAGGCCTGGATGACCAAGGACAAGGGAGAGGCTCCTTCTCCACCCATGAGGATAGATACCCGGACTTCTCAGCATTCTCCAGGGAATCGTTACCCACCTCAGTGCCATAAGCAGTTGAGTTCATTGGTGAAAGTTTAATTTCTGTGAGCATCCCACAGAGAAGCTCTAATAAGAAAAAATCACAAATATTCAACATGATCTAGGTGTCTTTAGGAATTGATTGCTTACACCTGGCCTTTTGTATCCATATGTGCGAATTCAACCAACTGCAGAACAAAAAATTGGAGGGAAAAAAGCATAATTGTGTCTGCACTGAACATGTATGGACTTTTTTATTATCATTATTCTCTAAACAATACAGCATAACAATTCTTTACATAGTATTTACATTGTACTAGGTATTATAACTAATCTACAGATAATTTAAAATATATGGGAGAATGTGTGTAGCTTATATGCAAATACTACACTATTTTATCCAAGGGATTTGAGTGTTTGGAGGGATTTTGGTATCCACGGGGCAGGGGTCCTGTATCCAATCCCCCACGGATAATGAGGGAAGACTGTATATTCTTACCAGTGTTTTCATCAGCATAGCTGCATGCATCAATAATAGCTCACTGATAGAGTTATAACTCTTTATTATAGTATAATATGCGTTAATAATTTTCTTATCCTGGGGTGCTGCAGTGTGGAGGTGAGTTTACTACTTATTCTTGAGCATGGCTATGACTTCTGTTTGGTTAAAGTAGAGTCCTTGGAGATTACATTCACATTTCAGTATCCTTTTAAAGAGTTCCTGGCATGATCTTCAGATATTGGCAACAGAGTTCATTGACCACAAGCCATTCCATGTTGAGTTGACTGGCAATGACATCCAGCAGGAGCAATAGCAATGTTCTAAGCAGAGTTGAGTGGCTGCACGCGTGCTATCGTTAGAGCGTGGGGACTGAGGAATAGCTGGAGTCCTCTGCTGGCAGCAAGGAAAGCTGATCATTGAGCTCCTTTTGTCTGTTTCAGTCTGGTTTGGCACAGGGACTCCATAGCTCTGGACCTCACAAGGAAATGTTTTGGGAATCATTGCCCTGGACAATTTCTATTGGATAACTGAATTGGGGTATAATGTCAATCTCAGTATGGGGCAGACACATTGGGCATGTTGAGCAAAGAAAGCTGGCACCAGAGAAAAAAGGATAAAGCAGATATAGAGAGGAAAGTAGAGATAGGATGATGATGATAATTATCATTATGATGATGACGATGGAGAGAGAAAGAAGCTTCAAAGTTGCCAATTACTTTCCAGTTCTAATCCTAGCCATTATTAAGATATGGAAGCATTTCATTGCCTTGAAGTCTACATGCTAACACTTGTATTCTTCCAGTAAATGTCTGTCTCTCTCTTTTTTTTTTTAGCTTAAGCTAATTTGAATAGGTTTCTCACACTTTCCCCCAAATTATCCCATGCTTAAACACATGCCAAATAATTGAGAAAAGAGTATTTTTAAGTCTATTGAGGAGGAATTTAAAAAGCTCTTTCAAACCACTGCTGGAATCCCAAACTAACAGCATTCATCTCATTAGCTTCATTAATTAGGAAGCTGAAGCATCATGCATTCCAATCACTTCATTTTATAGATAAGGGAACTCTATATAGTCACATTTTATGCAATTCAGTAACAATCTCCAAAAACATATTATAGATCTAGATGAAAGGAAAGGACCCAAGCCTTTACATAGAACAGCTTGAAATAGAAATCATTGCTCAGTGCAGTCTGGTATTATTCTGATTCATCATAGACAGATGATAATTTAGATTCTGGAGAGATTTTTTTCCTTAAATATACTTGTACTTCTTACATGCTGCCTCAGCAATTTAGTTATCTAATTATTTGCTTGTATTCATTCCCAAGTCAGGAGCCTAGGTTAAAACATACCTCGTGAATCTCAAATCAGGTTGCCATGGTAATAGAATCCATTCTCCACCAACTCTGCACTCTTAGCTAACTTATTTGAGTATCATGGCTTTATCTCCCATGCCAAAGAACTATGATAGATCATTATAGAATTTTTATGTATACTGTAGTTTAGTCTTTAATTTTTCTTCAAAAATTATTTCATAGGCTGCAGCTGCATCTTATCCTATGCATTAATATATCCTCAAATTCTCCTATTCATTTGAAAAATGTTGCAAATCTTGCCTCTGATTTTGGTATAAGCAGATATGAGCCATTTTATGCTTTAACCCTGCTCATTTAGGCACTGTGAATAAAACTTCAAAGGAGAATTTAAGTAAATGCTAAGAACACAGCTTTACTTTCCATTAATACGTAAGATAATTTTCCTAATGTTTAAAATTTTCTGCAAGCTCCTCATGGGCAGAGAATATGTTCATATTCTTTGAATCATCCATAGTAACTGTAACACTACCTTAATATATATTCACTAAAACTGGATATGTTATATTGTAAAGTAATATTTATGAATACCCACAACCCTCAAATCCCAAAATATATCTCCTCACTGTTTTCTTTGGTGACTTAAAATCCTCACTATGACCTGTACTCCTTGGAAAGACATCAAGTTTTGAGGAAGACAAAGACAAGCAAGTATGAGTAGAAACTTAATTTAATTTTAATTCTTTTTTATCAGCATAACAATTCTACTACAGTGGGCCCTCTGCACTCGTGGGTCCTGCATGCACCCAATTGTCATCTACAATATTTGAGAAAAAAGTAAACATAACAATACAACAATAAAAAATAATGCAAATAAAATGTAGTGTAACAACATTATACATAGCATTTACATTGCATTAGGTATTATAAGTAATTGAGAGATGATTTAAGGCACAGAGGAGGATGTGTATAGGTTATATGCAATACTATGTCATTTTTATATAAGGGACTTGAGCATCTGTGGATTTTGGTATCTGCAGGGGTCTTGGAACCAATCCCCCAGGGACACAGAGGGGTGACTGCATTGTCTGGGTATTACAATGGTAATGTGCTAAGCATTTTATCTGTGTTGTGCCACATGAACCTTCAGGGCAACCATATTTTATAGATGAGGACAGTAAGGTTTAGAGAGTATGGAGAAGCTTACCTGAAGACACACAATTGTAAACTATTCCAGCTCAGGTGTTATAAATTTCTTCCATTAGTGAGGATGTCTGGCTACAAGTAGATAAAAATCAGATTCACTGTCAATCTCAGAGCCAGGATAAGGGTTAAATTAGAAAGGCACCTAGAACTCAAATTTAATCAGGCCCTCGCTCTCCTCTGTCCTGACCCGTTCTTTTCCATCCTGCTCTGTGTCCCAGGAGGTTGATCCATGTGGACCACACCGGAGACCACTCCTCTCTCACCTCTCACTTCTCCATGGGTTGGGCTTTTCTGCTGGACCTCTGGAAGAACTCAGAGAGAAAAGCAGGCGAGAAACCTGTCTTTAAAGTAGCCTTGAATTCTTTCCTTTACCAATTTCCTCAGTCTTTATCGTATCATATTTATTACATAAGGTTCACAGAATAAAATGTGTTTAATGGAGAGATGTGTTCAAAAACTAACGTTAGCCTACAGATACACCTACAGATAACACCTCAGAGAATATTGTAAATATTATTAAAATTGTCTTCAGTTATTCACCTAACATTTATTTGGTAATTATATCCTGAGACCCTAAATGGCTTTCCATTCTGCAAAATATAAAATCCCACATCCTAAAGTGACTTAGAAGATCTTCTACAATCTGATGCCTGACTGCCAACTGAGCTCCTTCCCATCACTTAATCTTTAACTGCCTTCAGTCCAAGGCATAATAAACTTCTCAGTATCCTCAAGGGTGCCAAACTCTCTTTTGACTTGGGGCTATACACACAATCCATCTGCCTGGAAAATTCGCTTTCCTAGCATCTGTTCAGCTGAACAATTTCTACTATCTGATTGTTTTTTAAGAGAATTAAATGAATGAATAATAGTAAAGTGTTTAGTTCTTGGCACATAACAATATTCAATAAATACTAGCTGTTATTAATTGCCAAACCCTGTGCTAAATGTGGGTCATTTCAAGATTAAAAAATAAAGTACCTTGTCCACAAAGACCCCATAATCTAGCAGGAGAGGCAGGTACTAAGTGATGAGTTAATTGCTATTATAGAGGTCCTAGTAGTTATCACGATACTAACAGTGAAGAAGCACACCAATTTCTGTCTAGGGAAAATTGAAAAGGCTTCCCAAATGGAGAAGAAAACTTATGTTGTACTCGCAATCTCAGCCCATATTTCTTCTATGTGCAACTATAGAGAATAAAATAAAAGGAGGTGGAATATATTGAAAGTTCCATCAGAAACCATATCTTTTAAAAGTAACTCCTATTATTTACAACCAAAAAAGATGTAAAGAAAGGTAGAGTGGGTACAGGTTAAGATCTGTTCGGGGAATTTAACCATTATTCCTGGCTGTTTCTGTATTCAGCTTTTTCTATCCGGGGAGAAAACTGATGACATCTTTTTTGAAGGTTGTTAACCTTCTTCAAAAAGACTACAATGAGAATTGCTGTGTAAACACACAGAAAAATAACTCAAACAGCTGAGCCTCCCTCCCTTACCCCAGATCTCAGCGATATAAGAATGAGAGATTGACTTGGCAAAGCAGAAGGGTGGAGGGGGGGAGAAATTCAAGTCCCATCTGTCAGCTAAAAGCCTTGGAAAACAAATACAGTAGCAGGTCATGTAATCTCAGTCTTGCCCTTTCCTTTGGCTGATTATCTGAATGTAGGAATAACCGAGCTATCTCATTTCTTTAAGTGCTTCTAAAAACAAAACACTCAGAGATCAATTAGGACCAACCACACCTAACTGATCTGCCTTGGTGTTTTTGTCCTTGCTGCATTGTGCAGATCGTATTGGGGGAGCTATATTTTGCAAATTATAAGGTAATTATTCATATAAATAATTTTTTTTTTTTTTTTTGAGACAGAGTCTCACTCTGTTGCCCGGGCTAGAGTGAGTGCCGTGGTGTCAGCCTAGCTCACAGCAACCTCAAACTCCTGGGCTCAAGCAATCCTCCTGCCTCAGCCTCCCGAGTAGCTGGGACTACAGGCATGTCCCACCATGCCCGGCTAATTTGTTATATATATTTTTAGTTGTCCAGCTAATTTCTTTGTATTTTTTTAGTAGAAACGGGGTCTCACTCTTGCTCAAGCTAGTCTTGAACTCCGGAGTTCAAACGATCCGCATGCCTCAGCCTCCCAGAGTGCTAAGATTACAGGAGTGAGCCACTGTGCCTGGCCCTCATATAAATAATTTTTTAAGGACCAGTATGTGCATCTCACTAGTGATTACTCAGAAACATTAAGGGGAGAAAAATGACCTAATTGAATCATCCACATCTCTCTGAATCAGCCCTTTTATTTATTAAAGACATTGCTGCTTCACATGGGTTTTCTCTCACTAAGTCTCTGCCATTGGATTGGATGATAGCAACACACACCAACAACCTTTATAGCACAATTGACTCTCAGTTCTATTCTTCCTCCTCTCCAATGATATTGTTTTAACCTCCTCCATGATCCATGGGCATGGATATACTCTGAATCTTGTCAACCCTAAAACTACTCTACAGCCCAAATCATTAAATCTAGTAGCCTGTTAGATCTTTCCAGCTTGATTGCTCCAACACTGCTATTATAAGCAATGGCACCTCCAAGACAGGACTTTTAGGAGGCAGTTAAGGTTAAATGAATTCATAAGGGTGGGGTCCTAATCCAACAAGATTAGTGGCTTTATAAGAAAAGAAGGAGAAAGAGATCTCTCTCCCCACAGGCATACACCAAGGAAAGGCTATCTTAAGCACATAATGAGAAGACAGCTCTCTGAAAGCCAAGAAGAGAGAGCCCTGATCTCAGACTTTCAGGCTCTAGAAGTATGAGCAAGTAAGTTTCTCTGTTTTTTAAACCATCTAGTCTGTTATTTTGCTATGGCAGCCCAAGGTGACTAATACATCTGGTAGCTTAGTACTCTTAGGAGGGTGGGGGGAAAGATCACACCACAAAGCTAATTGGTATGGTTATAACTTCATGATTACTAATTGAAACCAGGCCTTCATCAAAGACTAGACTACCAATGTACTTCTCTTGTCAATCAACTTTTCCATATTGCACAGTGAACGAACTGCATTTATTTGTCTCAAATATCTGTACACACACTTTCCCCTCCCTCTTGGATTTGTTGTAAACTGGCTCCAACAAATGCCTTTTCTATAATTTTGGGTTTTTTTCCCCACTCAGAATCTGAGTGTAGAATGTGACTTTATTTAACCTTAATTACTTCCTTAAAAGCCTTATCAATTTTTAGGGGCTTCAATATATGTTTAGGGGTGACACAAATATATATCCCATAACAATTTCCTCTCCTGGAATACTCCTACCACTATTAGAATAGGCCTGGGCCAACCTGCTGGGGAATGACAGGTAACTTAGAGGGGAAATAAATTGTGTCAGCTGAAGTCATTCTAGATCAACCAGCCCATAATTGACCAGGCAGCAGATTGCAAACACGTGAGCAAGCCCAGCCAAAATCAATGGAACCTAGTCTAGATCAACTGAACTGCCATGCCATCCATAAACTCACCCGGAATAATAAATGTCTGCCATTTTAAGCCCCTAAGACGTGAGATTGTTTGTTACCCAGCAATAGCTAGCTCATAATACACCATCATTCTCAGAAGATCACATATCCTTTTACACAGAGAACATAGAAGCCACCAGATAGCGATTTCCTTCTCTTTTTTTGCTACCATATGTACAAATTATTGAAAATGTATCTGGGATTACTCCTCATTTTTTTTCTATAAAAAAGAAGGTGTCTTTCCTCCTACCTAAAGTCAATTGCTCCACCTGCACTCTGGATTCTTCTTGTTCTTGTTTCCCTCACTCACTGTTCACTCATTAATCTATTGCAACTTTGCTTATATCTCCTGTCAACAGGCCACAATGGCCCTAACAAGGTCACTGAGAAACTCTGTATCATATTTTAATTCACATTTTCTCGACCTCTCAGAATTGTAACACAGTAGAAAATTCCCACCTTGTTGAAAAACACTTTCCTCTGGCTTCATAATACCATCCTTTGCTATTCATCCTCCCACTTCTCTATTTTTTTTTTCAATCTTTTTTCCTGGATCCTCCTTGTTCATTTGAGTTTTAGATACTAGAGGTTTTCAAAGATTAGTTTTAAGACTTCTACTTCAGTTATTCAGTATCCTGTCCTTAGATGAGCTTTTCCTTTTTCATCACTTCATGTTGGCTCCCTCTACATTTATATCCCTGGCCTCTTCTCTAAGCTTTAGAATATGGAGTTCCAGTAGTCCACTTCTGAAGAAATTTATGTCCCAAACTCAACATGTATGTCTTTACTTGTCATCTTCTCCATTTTATCACATAAACCTGGCATTCTTCCACTTTTACCCAGTTAAGTAAATGTCACTACCTTCTATATACAGTTATGCAAGGCAGAATCATGGCGTCACTTTGACAACTCCCTTCTCTTCCTCCCATTTCCATCCCATCCCCCAGATATATACACTGAAATAGTTCATAAAAGTTGTCCTGATTCCTTAGAATGGGTCAGTTTTTCTTGCGTTCTACATTTTAGCACCCTCTATCTCTTTGCAGGGCTCATAAAAATTTACTAAAATGCATACCTGTCTTTCTTCTAGAATATTAACTCCATTTAAGGGGGAAGTCAGTGTTAATCCTATTTGTCATTCTATACTCAGCAACTTAGCATACTGTCTTGAAACTTACAATATTCAATAAATAAATGTTGAAGGAATGAAAGACTATGAAGATGCATTTGAACATGTAAATCAGCCAAAGAGCGCTTTATATGCTGTCAGAGAAAACTGAATTTATAAACATTTAAACATCTAAGACAAAATTTATTAACCTGGATTTTTCTGCACGTCCGTAGATGGCATATAGAAGTTCTGAGTGGTTAAGAATTGTTGTAAAAGATGTTTGGCTACATAAGATTCTACAAGGAGACTATAATAGTTAGCTACAGGGTGAAATCAGTGGGTTACATTGAGATCAATTTTAATGAGAAAGAGAAAGTACAGTGTTGTATGGCAGGGCTAAAAAAAATAGATGCAACCTTGGATGATTTAACCTCTAATAGCCTCTTTTGTTCACATACAGAAAAATATTTTAAACCTAACTATGCATTAGAATCACTATTAACTTTTAAAAAATAGACATAATAAGTCTTCAACCCAGAGCTTATGAAAAGAGAAATAGGATATATACCAATGTTGTAAAATTCCACAGGCTAATGTGTTGCTCGGCCAAGACAGGAAGACATGGATGTAGAAAAGAACAATCACAATACCTTCCTCACAGGATTGCTGGAAGCAGTAAGTGAGATAATGTGGGAAGAACTAGCAGAGGGTCCAGAAATATTAGTTTCCTATTCTTTCACTCTTTCCCAGAATACTGGAAACAGTAGACAAAATGCTTTTAGAATAGTGATGTAAAATAAAAACTCTTGAGTTCAAATCCTTCCTCTCTTCCTTACTAGCTGATGGAATGTGGGCTTTCAGCCTGAATTGTCTACCTGTTTAATATGAATAATAATTAATATATGCAGATAACAGATACTCAGTATTCTTGAATAAATAAATAAGTCATTCAATCAGATAATCAATTTATTCAATATTTTTTGAGCACTTACTTTATGGTTGGTACTCTTCTAAAAACTGTAGAAATAAAGATGAGGGGAAAAAAGCGAACATGGTCCCTATCCATATTACACTTAAGGGTTTGAGCCCATTCTACTAAGTGAAGTATCCCAAGAATGGAAAAACAAGCACCGTATGTACTCACCATCAAATTGGTGTTAACTGATCAACACTTAACTGCACATATAGTAGTAACATTCATCGAGTGTGGGGCAGGTGGGAGTGGGGAGGAGGGGATGGGTATATTCACACCTAATGGGTGCGGTGCACACCATCTGGGGGATGGACATGCTTGTAGCTCTGACTCAGTTGGCGCAAAAGCAATGTATGTAACCTAAACATTTGTACTCCTGTAATATTCTGAAATAAAAATATATATATTTAAAAAAGAAATAGAAACTAAATAATAAATAATGATACCTACCATAAAGTAAATACAAATTTTTGAGTTAGAAAATATGGTGAACGGGAAACTTACTTGAGATAGATAGGGTGATAAAGAATGGCCTTTTGGGGAAAATTACCTTTATTATGAGATCAAGCTAAGAGTTAAAAGAGAGTAGAATGTGTTGAGGTGAAAAATAGAGTTTTGGACTAACATTATTTTTTAAATTGAAAACTAGAGGACGAGCAGAACTCAAATAAAGGACAAATTCAGATGTTTGGCATTTTGTTAATGCTGATGTGATCAAGGTAACTGCCTCAGCCAAGTTTGAGAAAAGAAGCAGATTTTGCCCTTTCACACAATAAAATATGCCAATACCACCCACTGGTGTATTTGATTTTCACCTTTTTACAAGAATGTCTTGGACTGTTTTATCATCAGTGGTATCCAGAGACCTTTCACATTGTGTTCATTTGATTTACCACATACAAATCAGCAATGTGTAGTGGCATACAACTTATTTCTGAAAGAATAATGTTGTGGAATCTTATTACAAATTCCAAGATTTACTGGAAAATTAAGCTAGTTATGTTTAGGCAACATTGTCCAAGTCACAAACCTGTCCACGTTCTCTAAGATTAATGTTGTCTCTGTAATAGTAACAAGGAACACATATGTACATGTTTATGTAAGTGAACATTTTCATTATTCTTTGTTTCCCTCTCTTGGCTCACAGGAGATAGGAGAGGTCCTTAGAAGTAGGAACTCTTCTGTTAATACGATCTCACCAGTTCTGCTGCATTCTAACCATAAGAAAAGGAATTTGGAATTCATCTTGGAAGCTTTCAGATCCCCAAGTGTTCTGAGTCATCTTTTTCTGATTAGTGAAGAGGCAGAATTTTAATAAGGGAGTCTCTATAGATGCAGCAGCCTTGCCAGAGCTACAGAGCATACTTTTCTTATGTCACCCTGCCCTGGGGAGAGGACTGAAGAATGTTCTTATTTATAGAACAAATGTGTATAGATGTAGGTCTTATCTCGAGTTCAAAAAGCTCCAGATGTTATTCCAAAATTCAATCAAACTAAAGCATTAAAATACAAATCCACACACATTATCATAACAAACTTATTTATAATGTTAGGTCTGTTGGTTTTATTAACTCAAAAGTAATTTTCCTAAATTTTGATATGTTCATAAGTTGTGGTTTGTTTCTTGGTTCATTCACTCATTCAACCATTTATATATACATATATATAAATGTGTGTGTGTGTGTGTATATATATATGTATATATGGAGAAGGGGGAGAGACAGAGAGAGAGAGGGAGAGAAAGTACCAGGCATTGGGTTAGGCACCAAGGATTAAACATTAAGGGATGAAGACACGGTGAATGTCCTTGAGGAACTTAAGAAGCTAATCGGAGGAAGGACAGTTATCAACCAAACAACTTAGTGAGAAATACAGATGCTTTAAGTCCTTTGAAGAAGCACAGGATTTTGTGAGATTAACTTACTGAGAGCAAGAAGTCACTATCAGAAAAGTCATTTTCTAAGAACGAAACATTAAAAAACTTATATGGGGAATCAATAGGAACTTGCTAAGCAAAAATAAATGGGAGAAAAGGGATGGGTGCTTTATAGGCCAACCAAAGGACTGGCTTTGTGCAGATGTCTCTGTGAGCAGAGACAGGACCCTGGAAAGTCTAAGGATTTGAACAAATTCCTGTGTAGCTGAAGAATGGTGAGCAAAAGATCGATCATCTCAAAATAGGCTGAACCATACATGGCGTGTTAAGAAATTTATACCCTTATTCTAAAGAAAGCACTGAACATTTTTAAATAGAGGAGCCATACAATTTGAAAAAAACAAATCTCCATATTTTTTAAAATGATCACTCTGAATGCTGGGTGAAGAGTAAATGTGGTTTTGTAATTTGTGCTGGAAAAGATTGTAAATTTTAAATAACACCAAGATGTAGGATATTCTGGTTATTAGCTTAGTGCAAAAGTAATTGTGGTTTTAGCATTGTTGAAATTTGTCATTTGATATTGGAATATATTCTTAAATAAATGTGATTATGTTATACATCATTTTAATGTGCATTTCTTCCTTTATGGTTTTGTGCTAATGACTTATTACTTGCTGTTTATTTTATATTTATTTTAGACAATGGAAATGATGTTAGACAAAAAGCAAATTTCTTATTCAAGTTCAAAATGGGTCGTAAAGCAGTGGAGACAACTCACAATGTCAACAACGCATTTGGCCCAGGAACTGCTAATGAATGTATAGTGCAGTGGTGGTTAAAGAAGTTTTGCAAAGGAGATGAGAGCCCTGAAGACGAGGAGTGCAGTGGCTGGCCATTGGAAGTTGACAACCCATTGAAAGCAATCATTGAAGCTGATTCTCTTACAACTATGTGAGAAGTTGCCAAAAAACTAAACCTTGACCATTCTACAGTCATTTGGCATTTGAAGCAAATTGGAAAGGTGAAAAAGCTCGATAAGTGGGTGCCTCATGAGCTGACCGAAAATCAAAATAATCATCATTTTGAAGTGTCATCCCCTCTTCTTATACACAACAACAATGAACCATTTCTCGATCAGATTGTGATGTGCAATGAAAAGTGGATTTTATATAACAACTGACAATGACCAGCTCAGTGACTGCAGCAAGCAGCATCTCCAAAGCACTTCCCAAAGCCCAACTTGCACCAAAAAAAGTCATGGTCGCTGTTTGGTGGTCTGCTGCCAGTCTGATTCACTACAGCTTTCTGAATCCTGGGGAAACCATTACATCTGAGAAGTATGCTCAGCAAATCGTTGAGATGCGCCGAAAACTGCAATGCCTGCAGCCATCATTGGTCAACAGAAAGGGCCCAATTCTTCTCCACCACAGTGCCTGACTGCATGTCACACAACTAATGCTTCAAAAGTTCAACGAATTGGGTACAAAGTTCTGCCTCATCCACCATATTTACCTGACCTCTCACCAACCAACTCCCACTTCCTCAAACATCTTGACAACTTTTTGTAGGGAAAACGCTTCCATAACCATGAGGATGCAGAAAATGCTTTCCAAAAGTTCATCAAATCCCAAAGTATGGATTTTTATGCTACAGGAATAAACAAACTTATTTCTTGTTGGCAAAAATGTGTTGATTATAATGTTCCTATTTTGATTAATAAAGATGTGTTTGAGCCTAGTTATAACAATTTAAAATTCACACTCTAAAACCACAATTACTTTTGTACCAACCTAATATAAAAACAAGTTTCCAACCAATGCATACCCTCAGCACCCTGTGTACCCTCCTATGTGTGGCACCCTACATGTCTCTGTGAATGACCCATATGAGCTCTTGTAGGCAGCACATGCATCTGAATAGCAGGTGCAGATCTTAGCAGATGGCTTGATTCTATTTGTTTGGGGAAAGGCATACAGTCTTAAACACTTCAGGGCACTGCTCTAGAGAGAATAAACAGAAGATATTAAGAACTATTCCTGGCTTTTCAGGATTGAAAGAAGATTCACAATCGTAAGATTTCCCCCCTCAAATATAGTAAGCTCTTGGTGACTTGTTCAAATTTCATTGCTATGCAATAGAAGATCAAATGGTAGTATTTGGGGAGATTATTGAACAGGCTCAACTCTTTTTTGTCTTGACTTAAATCCTTTAGACCAGCTATTCCCTCTGTCTGATAGGTTCTTCTTTAGATATATGTATAGCTTGGTCCTTCTGATTATCCCACCTCTGCTTAAATGCTCACCTCCTTGTAAAAAACTGTCCTGACTAACCATTCTACAATAGTCACTATAGACATTCTCTTTTATTTTCATTATTGCACAAACATCTCCTCATCTTGTTGAACTTTGTTGTGTTGTTTTGGTTGTTAACCATCTATTGCATTAGAAAACAAGGTCCTGAAGAGCTCAACAGCATAATCCCAGGGCACAAATAGTAGGCACTTATAAATATTTGTGGAATGACTGAGTTGAAGTTGGATCAGGGGTTTTAGCAGGACATAGATAAGTTCACCACACAGTGAAGGAGTTGGTATGTTGGTTACAATTACTTGTCTCCAGCAAGACTGATTATTACAAAAGCTGTTATTGACTATTTACTCCATCAGAAACTATGGTAAACACTTAACATACATATTATAATATTACTTAAACAATCTTATGAAGTTATTAATCTCATTTAATAGATGAAGTATCTCAGGCTTAGGTATGTAAATTAAGTTGCCCACATTTACAGAAGCTAAAGGAGACAGATTCTCATCTGCAATCAAGGCAGCCAAACTCTACAGAACCTGTGCTCTTGTCCTCTGCATTAAAATTCTTCCAAAAAGGCCAACAAATGCAGAAGTAACAATTAAGATTAACAGTGAGAAGGGAAGAGGCTGGGAGTTTGCACTATAAAGTATTCCCTGTTCTAATGGAAAGGTCCTGCCAAGAACTGTGAAAAAGAGCAGCCACTGACATCTGGGAACTTGTCTCATACTCACAGATAGGCGCCACATTTATGACAGGTGGGCCTGATGCTCCCAGTTAGACCATATTTCTCTCCAGTCAACCATAAAAATCCTCATAAAACATCAACATCAAGCACGGTCATTCTGAGACCATCATAAGGTGATACAAAAACAAGATCACCATACAACTCACGTGATACTGAATATCTCCTACTGTCAGCTAAAATGAAGGACTGCTACTTCTTTACCAATGAAGCTTTGTTGTCGTGCTAGTCTTTCCTCCCTGCAGATGGGAATTATTGAAATATTCAACCATAGAATTGCCCTCACTTTTTAAAGAATAAATCTGGAGCAAACATTTACTTCCTTAAACATTCCTCAAAATTACCCAGTCCTTTAACAAGTTGTTTCTAACCTATCTTGCTTAGACACTTTAAAGTTCCCTATAGTATGTGTTCCCCCTCCATGCAATAAGTAATAAATTCACTTGTTCAACTATAGGCATGTTCCTGGTGATCATTTGCCAAAGGACATTGACAGTTTTGATAGCTGATAGGGAACTAGGAGGCTAAAGAAGTGAGTTACTTTTATTTGGCCGTCACCTGAATAGTTTTGGAAGATCTGTCCTTTTAAAGAGATAGATCATCCATTCAAAAAAATCCCAATTGTGTTATGTTTTGTCCGGTTCTTCAAAGAGAAGTGTTAGAATTGTCTTTCTTGATCAAGAGCTACATTGTCTGATTAAAAGATATCAAACTATCCTCCAGTTGGGTTTGGGAAGGCCATTTTTAGGTCTTTTTGGAGAACCCACTTAATACCATATGCAAGCTATTAAAATACTTCTCCATACTGCATTAAATATATTTTTTGCTCTGAACATTTGAAAGTATTTTTGTTATTTTACTTTTAAAATTATTTAGCAAGGAGAAAAATCACTTCACTTATGGTTGACTGATTTTTTAAGCAATTATTTCACCAGTCTAAGAAATCTTTCGCTGTAAGAAATTGAACCTGCAAGTTGCTCTCAAATATAGTGAAAATTTTATAAATATTAACTATAGCAGTTAATGAGGTTGGCCTAATATGTTTGTTTAAACATTTATCAATTTTTATTTTTCTGGCTTGAATTTGAAGTTGATGATTTTGTGTGATTTTGTTTTCTACATCTCAGATATTTTCCTAGGCCTTTGAAAAGTATTTATGCACCAGGCATTCTGTCTTTTATGCCTAGGGGTTAAAATTACCCTGTGTCTGGTTCCCCTTTTGATAATTTTTGTTGTTAGTCCTTACTTGGTAGAAATAGTATCTCTGACATCTATTTATTTAGTTATTCATTTATTCATTGACTTATATTTAGAAACCACCTTTAGTATATACAATAGTTGCAAGTAGAATATAGGATACTTTGTTTTTACTCTGGATGATTTAAGAGCAAGTTGTTAACGTGATGCCCTATCACCCCAGTGTGATATTAA
Organism: Lemur catta; assembly: GCF_020740605.2. NCBI lineage: Eukaryota > Metazoa > Chordata > Mammalia > Primates > Lemuridae > Lemur > Lemur catta. The sequence continues at coordinate 21,458,912 of NC_059132.1, read as the reverse complement.
CTTCAGTGTGTATTAACTACAAACAAGGGCATCCTTCTACATAACTTCAACACAACTACCAACCTCAGGAAATTAACATTAATAAATTACTACCACCTAATCCTTGGATACCATTCAAATTTTACATTTCCCAATAATGTTTTTAGTGGCATAAGTATTCAGTTTAGAATCATGCATTGACTTTTGTTAGGTCACTTTAGGCTCCTTCAGTCTTTGTTGACTTTTAAAATTTTTTCATTTTTGGAGTTTATAGGGCCATTATTTTGTAGAGTTTCTCTGCACCGGAGTCTGTATGATGTTTCCTGCCCATTAGTCTTTGTGGGAAGTAGCACAGAATGATACTGTGTTCTGTGCATTGCAATATATCAGATAATACACAAATTCAGTTTATCCCATCCTTGATGATACACACTTCGGTTAAATGACTAAAGTGGTATGCACCAGGCTTTTCCTCTATAAAAATCACTAACTGTACATTTGAAATTTTTATACATTTTGTGTAGAGGCACTTTTAAATTATTTAAATAGCATACTTCATATTATTCTATCATCTGTCTATCATCTATCTAAATTATTAATTCATACTGATACCTCCACTTCCAATCCAATACCACAGCATTGTTCTTTTTGCTTTGCCATATTTGTAATTCCATTCTCCAACAGTGAGAAGCCTGGCTCCAATTTGCCTTAGTGTGTATATTTATTTAATCAATCACTCTGTATATAACCAATCTCCAGTCACTGCCACTGCCTCTAGCTGGCCAGATGGCCCCCTCATCCCACTTGGGCTCTAAAGCCCATGCTGTGCAGAACTTCTATACCGACAGCCTCCTTCCCCTGATTGGCCTCCAACACCCTGCTCTGCTCCAACTCATGGCTTTAAGTCTAAATTGTGTCTTGTAACAATAATTCCAGGAAGGTAAGAAAGAGGATTGAAGAGAGGAATGGAAAGGAAGAAGAAAAGCATGAAGGGCTGTCTGGCATGTTTGCATTTACATCAATAGGAAGCTTTCTCTTCTAGAATTCTGTTACTCATTCCCTTGCCCACATCCTTTCTCCACAATTAAATCAGAGGCTAGCTATACAAACTACCTCATCAGAAGGCTCTGATATTTAGTATGCATATCAAATAATTACAACCACATATATACCTACCTAAGAGTGATTCTACATTATTATATTTTATATCTGTATATTCACTGTGGTTACAACCCACAGATATGCCATATTCAGTCTTAATTTGTGTCAGAGATAATTTCCTACTTCTTGTAAAGTAACAAGAATGGAAATGATTTAATTAAAGTGGATTCAGAATTATCTTCATAAGAAAGTCACTTTTAATCATTTATATTCTGATATTCCTTCTTGGGTGGGAAAGGGTAGGAAGCTTTATAGCTTGAGCAATGCAAACTGTCATAATGCTGTTATTACCTTCACAGAAACTTGTTATCCCTATATCGTAGAAGTATGTCATCTATCTTGTTTCTTGTGGTGAGTTAAAAAGGTTGAGACCTTGACAAAGATTTATAAAAATATCAGTGGTGTATTAATCTTTGGGCTTGATTTAGCTCATTGTTTAAGTACAATTAAAGTATTATATTGAATTTCTTATGATTATTGTATTAAATTAAATAATACTTGTATATTCTTACCAAGTACATAATAAGTGTTCACTAAATTGTAGTGATTTTCAATATTAGCACAATCATTTTACTATTTAGGGTAGGGTGAGGATGATGGAACTTAAATCTCTTGAATTCTAGTTATATTCTTCTCATCAGCTCATTGTCTCCCTGATTTTCCAATATAGCTGTGCTTTATAGTGTCCACGTCCTTATAATACAAAGTATAATATCTCATGTATAATATATATGCTATAGAAAAATACATTTATTTTTAGAGAAAAACACATTTAATATTATAGTCTTTTGGGGGGGAGAAATGTCTCATGTCTCTTGGATTTCTGCAGACTTTTTTGAATAAACATTGACAGCTTCTGTTCCAGATTATTCTTTCAAATATATTAATATTTGTATAGCACACAGCCTTGGAAGGTAGATAAAATATATTCTTGTAGGGCAGAGGGAAGATTTATTTCCAGACCAGGATAATAAAAATGATGTCTTACTTCAGGACAAATGTTAGGAAGGTTTTCAGCAGCCCCCTTATAAGGCTGGGATTTCTTAAACTTGAGATTCCTCAGCAGTCATTCTTTGCATCACACTCCTGGGACTAGGGAGGTAGAGACAAAGGGAATCTATGCAAATAGGAAGCTCACACTGTCTGCTCTGCCAAGATTAATAATGGCCTTTTGTCTCTGACCCAGGAATATTGTGTCTTTTGTCAGCCTCTATAAAAATGCGGCAGGCTAACTTGTTAGTTTGCAAGTAGGGTAAAATCTTAGATCCTTCACAATTATTGACCCTTTTTTATACCATTTTTTGTTCTTCATTCTATTCTCAATTCTCCCACTGTAAATTCACAAATTTCTTATGCAAAATCATGGGGAAAAACATCAGTAGTTTTGCTAATTCTTTGTGATTTTAATTTTTCAAAGATCCACTTAAAGAAAAACTAACAATTCAGCTGATGGATAGGACATTCAAGAAATTATTATGAATCTGCTCTGATACAAAGGAAAAATACACAAATAACGTCATAGACTGAGAAACTCCTTTTCAGTTGAGATTCTTACAGTCTCTGCATTTTTGGCAGCTTTGCTCTATCTTATAAACTCACGATGTTGGGATGATCACCTGCCCATTCCATATGCCCCAAGTGCTTGCTTTTTACACGAATTGTTTTTACTAAACAGTCACATTTTTAGGAGACCCACATTTTCAGTGATGGGCTCTATAGAGCCTAAGAAAAAACGTTTTTCAGACTTCTCAGTTTTATCTTGTCTACAATTAAGAGCTCTGGAGTGGAGCCTTCAGGAGATGTTTTCCACCTTCTAACAAGATCAGAGAATTTATAACCCACCATTCCTATTAGAGATTCCCATTGTTTCTATTGTATGAAAAGGCCTGAGCACAATGTATTTAAAATTATTTTAATGAAATATTAGAGTCTGACATGGGCCCTCAAATCATTGACTCACTTCATCAGCCCAGGACCTTCAACAAATGAATTCCCATCTTTTATAAATTTCTAATAACATAACTATCCAGTGCCTCTCGGGATACAAATGGAAAATATAGCTACTCAATGGATTTTACAAGGCCATGCTCACTGGCAAAGTGAAATTTGATTGCTTTAATGCAGACATAGATAGCATTAGTTTTCAATGGTCTTGATGGGGCACATGTTTTATATCTCCATGAGTAGAGTCCCACATCCTTAGCAAGAGGGAGTTCTTTTCAAAATTATGTGCTGCCCTTGGCTGGGTTATGGCTAACACTCATCTAGTGATTCAAGAAATTTATAGTGAATTCTTTCCACATGTCAAATGCTAAGCCACGAGGACTATAGTAGCGTACAAGGCAGACTCATATTCTGTCTGATCTCAGAGTTCACAACTGGGTGAACTAAGAATTAAAAACTGTAAAATAATAACTTTGATAACTGCTATGCATGACAAGGGTGTGTGATAAGGTCAATAGAGAGGCTTTTGTCAGGTTTCAAAGTGCTCCTCTTCAAGGCTGACTGTTGGTAGACATTGTTCTTTGAGAGGTTATAGGGTCAACATGATCCTTCAAAAATCAGAATCCTGCTCACTTTTCTGGCTGCATGTCTTACTTTTTCCCATTCCTTTCCCATTTTATCCATATCCAACCTCACCCACTTCCAGCACAATGGTCATATTTAATTATTTACAAAAACATTGTGCCACTTGTTGCCATTTGTGTTCTTTATTTAGAAAGCATATTGTGAGATGTAAGCTAGTGTTCAGGAGGTTTGTTTAAGAGAACTTTTGGGATTAATATTTGTGGGAGGTTAAAAAAAGGAAGCAAGATAAGACAGAGGGAAATATTGAACTATGATGCAATCTCAACAAAGACTTCAGCCAACTACATGGGAAGCTGTGAAGCTGTGATGGTCCTTCAGTGTTGCCTTGAGTTGGCGAGAGGTCGTTAGCTTCTATACTTCCCCACTGACCTGTCATTGGATGCATTCTGCTCTAGGAAAGGAATAGGACCTTGAGCAAGGGCATTCTCTTGAGTCAAAACACTTCCCAGAGGTAGCTGTCAGCTGAGGTCTGTTTGCTGGTAGCACTTTCAGCAGCTGGGGGAATACATTCTTAATTTCCAAAGAACAACATGGGTGATGCATTATGGCATCCACTACAGTTGTTATCTCTCCTGGGTGCAGAGCTTCATGTATGCTCTTTCTTCTGCCTGAAACAACCTTATACTCTATTTCTCTTAATATATTTTATTCATTATCTGGGTCTTAGAAGAAATGTGTTCTTCTTGAATGTTTCTCTTGATAGAATTTTCTCCTTTGGACATTGTCTTTTCTTACTGCAACCCTTATAACAGTATGTTCTAGTTGTACATTTACCTTCTGTATTCCTTTCTATATTTTATTCTACTTGAGGACATGAACTATTTATTATTGTATCACCAATGCTTATCATGGCTGCTACAAAGCAGAATATTGACAGTAACTGGTTGAATAAATGGTTAAATGAAAGAAACAAACAAAGAAACAAAGAAAAATGCAATATGGGCTTTAAGGAAAATGAAACCATTGTTTAAATTCCAATTATTTAAAAAGCTAGCTGTGTGGCTTTGGTCAAGTTATTTAATCTCTCTGATTTTTACCTCCTTTGCATGTAAAATGAGCATAATAACTCTTCTACTAAAAGACTGTAATGTAGCTTTTACAGAATAGATGCCAAGTAGATTTTGATTCCTTTTCTCCTCCCATTCTCTGTGAATGCAAGTATGATAATGTCCAGAGTGTCTTCTAGCTCTAATGTTCTATTGAGTCTACATCTGTCATCCCAAACCTTGGGCCGTGCCAACCCCCACCTCCTCTCCCCTCCCCGGTCCATGGAAAAATTGTCAGATTATCTTCTATGAAACTTAGGAACCAGGCCACACAGAGGAGGTGAGCGGCAGGTGAGTGAGTGAAGCTTCATCTGCATTTAGAGCTGCTGCAGCCACTCCCCATCACTCACCTCACCTCCTGAGCTCTGCCTGCTCCTCCACCTGCCCAGACAACTTGTCTTCCATGAAACTGGTCCCTGGTGCCAAAAAGGTTGGGTACTGCTTGTCTACGTGAAAAATAATGATTCTTCTTATATTTAATACCACAGAAAACTAAAATATTGTCAATTGAGAAAAAATAAGAAGTTAGTGTGGCTGAGGCCTGATACATATGAGGCCTGATATTAATTATAAATAAGCAACCACTTTAATGGGTGATAAAATTAGAAGGAAAGTGGAAAAAGAGATAACATTAGGTCTCCTATAATCTTCATAAAGTTTCCTTCCCTGGGCCTGATCAAGATACTACCTGACTCTCATGACATGGGGAACACCAGGTATTATCTTCAAAATGGGTTGGGCCAGGTTTGTTTGCATTCTTGATGTTCTTTCCTGAAATATATTGAGATAACAGGGAGGGGAAGGAAAGACAAGTGTTCTTTTTGATGAGCTGTCTGATTTTACGCAGACGAAGGGAAAGCCCCTTCCAAGGCCTATTGATATCTAATAGCCTTTAATTTAAAATACTCTTTATACCAAGGAGTCATATTTTTGGGTGAAATTTCCTGAGCTCCTTCACTTCTATATGTGTATGTCTCTGTGCAGGGGACCTAAAGGGACATGGCTACTGGCAGCAAGTGGGTTCCGATATCAGGGACAATTTAACTTGTAGTTTGAGTCATAATTCTGTCTCTTCAGATTAGGTTTTGTCCTATTCTTAGGTTAGAAACAGACTTTTCTAACTCCTGTACCTAAGACTTGACCCGGGAATGCTACTATTTCCCAGAATTTCATAGGTGGGGCTCAGCCAGTTCCACTGAATGTCAGTGAATGACAAAAATATGTCTCCCACTTTTCTTGTCTGCAGCTGTTCCAAACAGCTTTCCTTAGGCTCTGAGCTCATCCATTCTCTGCACATGCCCAGTCCAAAAGATTAATGGTAGAGCAACTCTGCTCACCAGCGAGTATGGCTGCGTTCCAGACTTTGGCCACGACTCATCTTTCTTTCTCTTCAAGGACCAGCGGGTATTGTGGGTGACAGTAATGAGGCTGCTCAAGTTGCTGGATGCAGGGTCTCTGCATCCGGGGAGATAAGATATCTGTGAAGCTTTTCCTGACCACCCCAGCCTGGGTGAAATCCCTTCCTGCAGATTCATCATTGTCTCTTCAATATTGTTCTCTTCGTATATATTAATATATTTTGGTGTTAACTGTTAATAAATTTCCCACAAAATAAAGGAGAAAAATCTTTATCCTGACACTTAAAGCCCTTTAAAAAATTTGACTTCTACTAACCCTTCAAATTGTGTCTGCAATCTCAAATCCACTCAGTCAAGGTAAGGTGTGCCTTATACCTTATTGTGCCCTAACACTGTTTCCATATCACACATCCTTGTTTTTGATAGGTTGACCAAAGTTTAACCCACATCATGCTATTCTCCTGCAGAAAAGCCTCTAATAGCTTTCCTTGTCACTCAGGGATAAAATAAATAAGAAAATGCTTTTGTCATGGTTCACGAGACCTTCCTCACTTTCTACTCCCCTTCATTCTGCTCTAACCACATCAGTATTTTTTTTTTCTCCATCTGCCAAAGGTATTTCCAACTCAGAATCTTTGCATTTATGTTACTTTTACTTTTTACATGGTCCACTCTTTCCTTGAATATCTGCCTTTGTCCTTCCTCATTTCCTCATTGCCTTCTAGTCTTGTCTCCTTGACAGAGCAGATTTTGTTAACTCTCCCATCTAAATTACCAGGCTTCACTCTGAGCCACCTACATGTCCCTACATGCCACTTTCTAGCCCCTTGGTGTCTTACAGTTTTTTTGTGTGTGTGTGTGACACTTAGCTCCATCTTACACAATATACATTTTGTTATTAGCATATGTACACATTGACTTTCCCTTTAAAACTAAGAATCTTGAGACCAGAGACAGTGTCTTGCTCATTTCTGTATTTTTTATCTCTGGCATACAGCAGTATGCTTGGTATACAGTTTGGCCTTGATGCAATTTTGTGGAATGATTACATAAATGAATAAAAAAATGTCAAATGCCCTCTCCTCCCATGCATTTGCTTAAGCTTTCTATTTTCTGTGTATGCTACTACCTCTTTTTTCTACTTTCTTAGCCTGACCTTTCCTTCCAATTTATGTCTTATTATTACCTGTAGAGCATTATTCATGGCACGCTTTCCCTCCTGTGGGCTCTTGAAGCAAGAGTTTTGAACGAAAATTCTATTTGGCAGTTATGAAATACAACATTATTATTTTCTTAAAAGTCTAAGGTCTTTGATGGCAAGTACGTTCTTTACTTTTTCTGCATCTCCAATTTCTTCTTTGTCCATAAAGTTTTTGATAATAATATTTTCTTGAATCTGGATAAGTGAGATTGCTTTCACATACATTTGTAAGATCTACCATAGTCATAGCAGGTCTTTCCCAATAGTATTTTAGATATTTATTGGTCATGATCTATTCTGTTTCAGGAATTGAATAAATTTGTTTTCTGTGACCTATAAGTTTAATTAAGTAAAATGTACAGTTTTTCTGGTCCTAGGTCAGTTTCAATGACTATAAACTTTAAAAACTCTGGAATTTAAATAATTGGAAGTTTTTCTTAAGTCTGTACCATTCATAATGATGATCTTGGCAACTTTTTAACATTGAAGTAACTTCTAAATCGGGAGTCCCAATCTTTTTGGCACCAAGGACCTGTTTCACGGAAGACAATTTTTTCACGGACCAGGGGTGGAGGGCGTGGGGGCGGAGAATGGTTTTGGGATAATTCAAATGCATTACATTTATTGTGTATTTTATTTCTATTATTATAACATTGTAATAGATAATGAAATAATTATAGAACTCACCATAATGCAGAATCAATGGGAACCCTGAGCTTGTTTTCCTGCAACTAACGCCCCTGCTGATCTGAATGGTTTTGGGATAATTCAAATGCATTACATTTATTGTGTATTTTATTTCTATTATTATAACATTGTAATAGATAATGAAATAATTATAGAACTCACCATAATGCAGAATCAATGGGAACCCTGAGCTTGTTTTCCTGCAACTAACGCCCCTGCTGATCTGACAGGAGGTGGAGCTCAGGCAGTGATGACAGTGATGGGGAGCAGCTGTAAATACAGATGAAGCTTTGCTTGCTCACCCGCCGCTCACCTGCTGTGTGGCTTGGTTCCTAACAGGGCACGGACTGGTACCAATCTGTGCCTGGAGTTGGGGACCAGAGTTGTAAATCCTTGTGGGAAAGACTAAATTATAGTCACAAGAATTTTGCTATTGAATTTTTAAAGTATTCTAATTTTCTTAAGATTAGTAATTTATATTTGAAAAAGTAAGCACAACCTCTTGTCCTAAATTGCAGTACCATTTCAGTAAATTCCCCTTTACCTATGCAGTATTATTATTTTTGATTGTTGGTATTAGTGTAAAAATCTGTTGTGTTTCAGATTGACATTTTCTTTTTTTTTTTTTTTTTTGAGACAGAGTCTCGCTCTGTTGCCCGGGCTAGAGTGAGTGCCGTGGCGTCAGCCTAGCTCACAGCAACCTCAAACTCCTGGGCTCAAGCGATCCTCCTGCCTCAGCCTCCGGAGTAGCTGGGACTACAGGCATGCGCCACCATGCTCGGCTAATTTTTTCTATATATATTTTTAGTTGTCTAGATAATTTTTTTATTTTTATTTTTAGTAGAGACGGGGGTCTCACTCAGGCTGGTCTTGAACTCCTGACCTCGAGCGATCCACCCACCCCAGCCTCCCAGAGTGCTAGGATTACAGGCATGAGCCACCGCGCCTGGCCCAGATTGACATTTTCTTGATGGGAAGGATTAAGTCTTGCAGTTGTAAAATGGAGAAAAAAAATAATCTATAACTTATAGGACCACAATGAAAATTAAATGACAAAGCCATATAAAATACTCAGCACAGGTTCTGATAATATTGAAAATATAATAAAATATGCTATTGTTAATATTATTATTATTTATTTTTCTATGAAAGAACTTAGCATAGTCACAGTACAAATTGTGTGCTAAATGGATATCTATAAATAAATAATTGATGATGAGTGGATGTATATATGGATCATTTATCTCTATGCAGGAGATACAGATAAGCATATGTATGTTTTATTCATCCTAGCAGTTCTTGTCTAATTGATGCATACCTGGTGAAGGGAATGTAAAGATTAACTGAGCAATGTGTGGGGATTGATATTATTTGAAACCTGTTGCATATCTTTTAATCCTTAAATTCTATGTGGTATGCCAACTTTTTTTTTTCCATTTACAGATGAAGACACTTGAGGCTTAGGGATATGAAATAACTTTCTCAAGGTTTCATAGCAAAAATAAACTATTTCCAGCACTTTTTAAAATTTCATCTTAATGTCTTTTGGTAGGCCCTGCCAAATGGTGGTTTACTTTCTTGAATCACTTGGTTCAGAAATATAGAGCAGGTCCTAGTTTCTTCCTGGAGTTTGGATTAAAGAAATTTACCAATATTTTAAGTTCTTAAATTAAGATATATAGGGCTATGAAATAATTTGCCATATGTATTAAGTGCTTTTGAAAATGACAAAACAGGCTATACCATGGGTCATCATTGCCAACTCATTGTAATTTATATTGTAAAAGTCCAAACAATTTCCTCTTCATTGCTATATTATGATCTTTGTGTTGGTCATTGTGCCTTAACAAAGAAATAACTTTGTAGTTTTTATTCCTACCATGCCCTAACCAACTGAAATAACCAGTGGGTTGTAGTTTTAAATGTCAAAATGATATGTGAGATTTATTGGACTTCTTTCTTTTAATTCTGCACTGTATGTTTACTGACTGATGAAACCTAAGTTTATATTATAATAACCAAAGCCAAATATTTAAATAAATTTTGTGACAGAAAAGTTCATCATTCTTTCTAGGGATCAGGAATAGTTTGCTGGAGGCTTGATCCTGATGAAACAACTTCTGAAAACATTAACTGAACCAGGGGTATACAAACCTATCTGCACAAATTTTTTTAAAAGTAAAAACATTTACTAATTCCATAATAAAAAAAGAACTATATGTTTAAAAAAGAGAGACGACAGGGTTATTGCTTTTGTATTAAGGAATATTGTATTAGCCAGTTGAATTAAATAAAAATGATAACAGTAAATGTTAACATTATTGTATACTTATTATGTGTTGAGTATTGTGATAAGCACATGGGCTATTTCATTTAACCTTCAGAAAACGTCTAGAAGAAAAAAATCTATGTGATCTATATGTGACCTATTTTCATATGAAAAAAACTAAAGCTTAAAGATGTCAAATACATGAACAAGGTCATTCAATGCGTGATAGAGGGGCCCTAAATCCCATGTCCATTACACCACAACCTACGCTCTTAAATAACTAGGTTTCACATTAACAGGTAAGGGCAACAAGCGTAGAGATTCTTTTTATACCAGAGCAAGGGAGAATTAGGAACTACCACTTTTAAGGATGCCAGTGTTAAAAGTGAACTAAACTAAAAGTGAAAGAATAAAAATGATAGTAGAACACAGCTTCATTGGCTACTGAATCTGTTTAAAATTTGTAGTTTATTTTGAGGTATCTCTTTGAGAATAATGGAACTTCCTCTCTCTTTATTTTTTATTAAATATAGAACACAATAAAGCACATACTTCTTGGACATACATGATTCTTGAACATGTAGCAAATTAGTGACTCTTCCACATTTTTTGACAATGGCATACAGTTCAATTCAGAAAGAGGTGATCATGTAAATACATATATATTTTTATTTTATTGATGATTCTCTTGATTGATTGATATACTCTTCAAAAATAGTTTATTATTAGCTATTGCATACAAATCAGATACAATTTATTTTTGAAGTGACCACTTGCCAAATTGAAGGAAAGAGTGTTTTCTTTACAAATAAGGTCTATTTCTTATCCATAAATGGCAAAAGCTGAGCCATATTTTCCCCCAGTAGAATTCAGAATTGGAAAGCATAGAGTGCTTTTAGAGTCAAGCAGCAAATGTTTTTTATATTGCTTAAAACTCCATATCTGTATTTGAATTTTCATTATATTCACCCACAAATCTTTCTAGGAAGAAAAAAAAAAATGACGACTCATTAAATTTGGCATAGTGATCGTGCTATTTACCTTTTCTGTTTCCTAAAACTTTACTAAAATGATACAATGTGGATGGGCAATATCCTCAATAACTGTAGAATATAAGACAACCATAAATTGAAAATTAATTGAATGGTGATGACTCAGTATCTTCAAAAAATGAATCTTAAGCTGGAAATGGCAAAGCTATTTCCCAAATTACGTAAGAGAGATTTGAATGGCTTCGTCACTGATTGCATTAAGTAAGTGGGGTTATAAACAAGAGGATTGTTTAAAAATTTGTTTAAGACATAATCTCAGTGCCAGATCCCATGCTTATGTTGATGCAACAAGGTATCAGTCCTCCTCTCCAGCAGAAGACTGGGGGGCCCTCTAGAGGGTTATATGCTGCCAGCTAAACAGGCAATTGGAAGTCTGTTTACTAAGGATTACCATCCTTCTCCCACACACATACATAAAAATAATCCAAAGAGTTATGGATATTGGAGATTCTCCAAAAAACCTAAACTACTTTACAGTAAAGATGAGAGCTGATAAACATCTTCCATGCATGAAGAAATTCCAATGGGTGTTTTAGTGCTCTCACTTTTAAATATAAACCAAGGATTACCAGACATATGAAGAAAGCATCTAATGTTAAAGGCAGACAAAAATACATAGAAATATGGAAAAAAAGCAGAAGAAACGTGGAAGATATTTTCATATTTAGGGAAAGCAGTTATTAAATTCAAGAAAAATATCCTAACACAGTCAGTGGTTTGTCTGAGACGAACTGTTTCTTGGTCAAAATATAAATACTGACAATTGAGAGACAACGTAACATAGTGGTTAAAATCATAAGTTCTGGAGACAAGTTCCTTGAGACTAAAGCCAAAATTTACAAGTTATTAACAGTTAGAACTTCACCAACTTACTTACCTCCTCTGTGCCTCAGTTTTGTCTCTGTAAACTGTACATAAAAGTAACAGCTATTTACCAGAGTGGGGAATGATGTTTTGAGGATTGAATGAATTAATATTTGTAAAGTTCTTAGAAAATGCCTAACACATAAAAGGCACAATATAAATTTTTTAAAAGATTTAACATCATTGATCTCAACAAAAATATGATGTAACTGTGATATTAGAATGGGCAGATAAATGTATATTTATGTGTGGTAAAGGTGGAGATGGCAAGAAATGGATCTAAATATTAATCTTCTACAGAGGAAAAGGCATTGGTAAACTGGATAAACCAAGAAGAAGTAGCATACAAATATTATTTAGAAACATAGTGGTCTGTCTTGCACAAAAAGTAAAGATAGTGTTTAAAAGTGATTTTTCTCTAGGAACCAAAATTAGGAACAGTGATTGTTAAGGGAATACTAATTCTAAAGCAAGAATTTTAGAATAATGTAATTCTTTAAACATAGAAATGTATAACTTTTTAAAAATTTTCTCAGAAATTATAAATATGTTATACAGTAGTCCCCCCTTGTCTAAGGTTTTCCTTTCCATGGTTTCAGTTATTAATGGTCAATCAAAGTCCAAAAATATTAAATGGAAAATTAGAAAAATAAACAATTCATAAATTTTCAGTTGCATGCCAGTCTGAGTAGTATGATGAGTCTCACACCGTCCTGCTCCAAACTACCTGAGATATGAATCATCCCTTTGTCCAGCATTTCCATGCTGTGTACGCTACCTGCCCATCAGTCACCAAGGACCCTTCTTAGTTGTCAGATCAAATGTCCCAGCTTCACAGTGCTTGTGTTCAAGTAACGCTCATTTTACTTAGTAATGGCCCCAAAGTGGAAGAGTAGTGATGCTGGCAATTTGGATATGCCAAAAAGAAGCCATAAAATCCTTCCTTATAGTGAAAAGGTGAAAGTTCTTTACTTAATAAGGAAAGAAAAAAAATTGAATGCTAAAGTTGCTAAGGTCTACAGTAAAAACAAATCTTCTATCTGTGAAACGTGAAGAAGGAAAAAGAAATGTGTGCTAGTTTTGTTGTCACACCCCAAACTTTATAATAGAAATGTATGCATAAGAAAAAACATAGTATACATAGGGTTTGGTACTTTCTGTGGTTTCAGGTATCCACTGGTGGGCTTGGAACTCTCTCTTGGGGCTAAAGAGAACCAACTGTGTGTGTATTATAAAAAAATTAAGAAAGCAATCCTGGCAATCTTCAATCACATATTCTGATATGTTTGTTATTTTGACCATTTTCCTAGAACTTTTTAATCATTTGAATTTTTCTTTGGGCATAAAGCCCGGTAGCTACTTCCTGACCCTGTTTTGATTTGTAGCACTCTTAGTAGTCATAGTCATAGCAGCCAGAATATAAAGCCTATAGCATAGGTTTTCTCCTTTACAGTGTGAGTAATGACTCCCCTGCACTCTCCTGTTAAATTTTTAAGGGCTGGAAACATTATTGTAGCACAAGTTTAACTATCTCCCAGGCACAGTATTAAAATAAATGATTCTTTTAGATGAATAGTAATAAATTTCCTGGTCAATTTTATTTTACTAAACTCATAGCTCATTAGAAGATGGATGAAATCATGATTACCTGTATTTAAAGGAAAGAGAACAAGAAGCACAGGAACATTAAAAGGAATTATGTGACTGAGCATCTGTCTTTAACTCAGAAAGGATGTTATGACTTAGACAGTATTATCTACAGTCATGTTAATCATGTTCAGAGAAAATGTACTCAAATCCACAAAAGACAGATATAGTTTATATAGAATGTGGAACTTCAAGACTCTGAGGAATGGGAGGATGATGGGGAATGTGAAGAAACCATTTATCCCTCTTGAATAATTTAATTATTGGTAGCAGGGTGTTAGACTGAATCAAAAATCACAAACTGAAAGCCAGAAGCCAGGCGAGAACATAAATGAGCAAAGATACCCAGCCTAGAAAGAGTTGCTGCCACTCTACCTTGGCTGACAGTAGCTACTCAGAAATACAAACCACATGCAAGACACATTTCAGTTCTTCAACAGAAGCTACAAATCTAAAGGTTTATGTGAGAGAGTCAATTTGAAATTTTTGACAGTTATTTAAAGGGAAGAAGGAAGAGAGGATAGACCAAATACCATGGGCCCAGTTCAAAGACTCCTTTTTTGACCTCTAGGCATACTGAATCCTTAAAAGGGCTTCCAGCCATTGGATTTTGGCATATCTTCCTAGACTTACAACAGCAGGGGGATATCTTTGTCTGTACCTGTTCCTAAACTCGGGTAATACCGTCTCTATCTTACAGTCAATCTGGCAAGTGGAGAATACATAGAAATTGTTTCCATTTTCTGGTGACATACAGAGAGTTTTCTTTATTCTTTTTTCAAAAGCCAAGAGTCCGAATTATTATTCCTAGCATAGGCCATCAAATTAAGTCTTTGATATATTAGTGACAGTAAATATAAATTGGAGCAATATTGATATTGCTTTTCTGTAAAGGGGAGGGTATTTTATTTAAATTTAAACTTTACTGAATAAAGCCGAGGGGTAAAGCTGCTGGTTTCTAAACAGAGAATTGGGTTTGGAATCTGAAGCCATTTTTAGTGCTTTAGCTTCTTGAGATTGTCTTTATCCAATCTACTTACATTCCTGTTATTATAAATCATCTAATAAGTCCTGGCACTTATTCATCTTGTGATAGCTAACTAAAACTGGGACAAAATAAAATCTGAATTGACACATTTTGCACAAGGTACTTAGAAATGACTGGTAGAATAGTGTGTCCTCCCACATATCTCCTGCCCTCACACATCCTTGGCCTCCCTTGTTATCAACATCATTTCCTTTATTTTTCATCCTGAAGCAAATTCATATTTTATAAATTGGTTCCTATGGAAATAAATTGCCTTAAATTATTGAATATTTTACGTATTTCAAGTACATTTTTATTGAAGCATAACATAATAAAATATAGACAAATAACCAGTGTACAGCTTGATGGATTTTCACAGAGAGAACACATCTGTGAGGTCAGGACTAGATCACAAAACAGAACATTACCAGCAGCCCGGAGTCCCCTTCATGCCACCCTTAATCACAATTTCTACCCCCAAAATAACTGATAATCTGAATTCTAACACCATAGGTTAATTTTGCTTGATTTGAAATGTATGTAAATGAAATCATCAAAAAGTACTCTCCTGTGATTTTCATCATACTGTAGTGTAAAGATGTGTTTTATTATCATTACTATACAATATTTTACTGTATGTATTTATCCCAGTTTATGTACCATTTTATTCTTGGTGGATATTATAAGTTGTTTCCAGCACTATGAAAAATTATTGCTATTGGGAACAAAGCTAGGAGTAGAATGGCTGAGTTATAGACTGCATATTGGCTGTATTTAAGAAGATATTATCAGAGCAATTGCACTAATTTTACTAATATACACTCTCACCATTGGTGTGTGAGAATTTCTATTGCTCCACATTCTCACCAGTGCTTGGTGTTGCCAGTCTTTTACATTTTGGGAATTCTGGTGGATATATAGGAGTATCTCATCATGGTTTTATTTGCATTTCCTGATGACTAATGCTATTGAATATATTTTTATATATTTACTGGCCATTTGAATATCTTTTGTGAAATGTCTGTCATCTGTCCAGATTTGCTATTTTCTACTGGATTGTTTTACTTCTTGTTACTGTTCTAGATATGTGTTCTTCCTTACACACAAACACTGCAAACATTTTCTCCCACTATAAGTCACCATTTTTCAGTCTGATAATGATGGCTCTCAATTAATAGAAATTCCTTGATTTAATACAGTCAATTTATAGTATTTTCCCTTTATGATTGTTGCCTTTTGGTGTACAGATTAAGAAATGCTTGTCTATCTCCAGGGAATGAAAATATTCTGTTATGTGGCCTTTGAGAAGCATTTTATAATCACAATCCATGTAAAATAGACTTTTATGGATCAATATATATATTTTCTCATATGTATATTAAATTTATCCTCTACCATTATATAAATGAAACCATATTTTATGTTTACTTTCGTGACTGATTTTTTCCACCCAATCTAATGTGCATGCAATTCATCCATGTTGTTTATATAGTTACGGTTCATTTTAATTCTCATAGCTGTATAATATCGAAGTATATGCATACCCTATCATTATTTGTTTTACTTAGAAATATATCTGGATCATTTTTAGTTATTTAGTTATTATAAATATTACTTTTGTGTTAGGTATGTATTTCATTGAGTATATACACCAGAGTTGAATTGAAGGGTTAGATGTTACGCACATGTATGGTTTTAGTAGCAACTAAAGAAGAGTTTCTCAAATAGTTGAATAATTTTACAATCCATATAGCAGGGTATGGATATTTGAGTTCTCTAATTCATCAAATCAATTGTTATATCTTTAAAATTGTTTTTTCTTGAAGTGATGTGTTGTGCTATTTTTTCTCATTTTAATTTGCATTTCCCTGATAACTAGTGGAATTAAAGAGTTTCTTATATATTTACTGTCCATTTGGATATCCTCTTCTGTAATGTGCTTATTCAAGATAATTTCCCAATTTTTTATGAGGTTCTCTGCTTTTGTTCTTATTGATTTTTAAGATTTTTAAAATAAATTCTGGATACAAGTATTTTGTTTAATATAAGTGTCGTAAACATATTCTCTCAGTCAATAGTCTGCCATTTTTCTTCTCTTAATGATGTTTTTAAATTAATATACATTTCTAAATTTAGTGTGGTCCTTTTTTTCATTTTTTAGATAGCACTTTTGTCCAATCTAAAGCAAACTTTGCTAACTTCTAAATCATGTAGATATTCCCTTTACATTTCCTTTTCAATATTTCTCATATTTATAATAAATAAAAATCCTATCTTAAAGAATATGTTATAATAACAGAATTTTGGCCTGAATAATTCTCAAAATATATCAAATTTATATATGCATTTGTGCCAAACTCTCCATGTCCTTTATACTAATAAAATATTATGAAACTACCAATTCCTACAAAGTTTCAATAGTAAGATATCTCTTATTTCATGTATAGCATTTGATTTAACTTTTGGCTGATCTAAAAACTTAAAGGAATAGGAATGAGCCAGTTCCATAATTTCTTAAAAATTTCTGAGATTTTTGTTACCAAGGAAGGACTACAGATTTATAACTTGTCCGTGTAGTAAAAAGAATTGAGGAATGTAAGCTATACTTTATTCATCAAGGTTTTGGAATTGTCTAAATGCTGCAAAGATGTTTTCTTCTCACTGGCTAGGAATTCATCTTTGAAACGGTAAACTACATTTAACTGTGAGTTTGACAGAGATTAAAAGTATGCTCCTCTTCTGAATGACATACACAGAGAGATTCACATACAACAGATGCCTGATCACTCACTCGAACTTCTGATCATTTTCCAACACTTCAGACTGAGTGATTTTGACTGTCATTCGTTCCAGACCAAAGCCTTTAAGGCCAGAAGCAAATGTCTTTTAAATTCCATGTGATTAATGTCCCTCAACAGTGTATTTGTCACTTCCAAAGACTCTACATGTTGTTCTCCAAGGCAGACCTACCCTGAACTGATCTAGGGAAGAAATGAGGCATGTTGAATAAGCACTATTAGATTTTAATGTGACTGAAACTCAGTAATCCTCACTGCTGCAAATTAAACATTAAATTCTGGAAGCAAAGACATGAACTAAAAATCTTTCTTATCTTATTTTTTTTTCTAAGTCTAGGTTCACTAAGTAAGGTGATGACACCAATGTATCGATTTGATCAAGGAATAATACATAATGTGTTAGGTCATGTAGATGTCATATAGTAGAACGAGCCCTATTTGTCCAAGGTTTTATATAAGTTCTAAGAGAAACAAGATCAAATTTCTAATTTGGCCATGTGCTGAGGAAAACAACCCATTTTTTCCCCTTAGTGTGCGAAGTTCTCAATTCTGTCCTTCGCAGCAAAATGAATTTTGTAAGATCTTAAGTTCAAGAGCTCTTCTTATCTTAGAAATTATGTTTCCTCTTTTATGAGTGATCTTGACCTTGAAGTGAAAATGGAAGCTATTCATTCACCTTTAAATACCATAAAACTCTTACTATAAAATTTACTTTTGACTCATGATATTACTTAAACACAATTTATTTAGTGTCATGGGAGATGCAGGAAATAAAAAGCAACCCGCTGGAACTCTTAAAGCACTTTTCCTTTATAAGCTCATCTATTATATATCTCTTCTTTTAAAAGATAACAGAAAACAACTTTCTATTGATACCATTGGGTTCTGAGGATTTTGATGGAACAGAGGAAATCCTCTAGATCAGTGCTATCCTACAGAAGTATCATGCCAACTGCAAATGTGAACAACATATGTCATTTTAAATTTTTTAATAACCATAGTAAATGAAGTGGGTAAAATTAATTGGAGTAATATATTTCAACTAGTCCATTATATCAAAATGCCATTTTAATATGTAATCAATATAAACTATTAATAAGTTATTTACATTTTTGATACTAAGTCGTTGAAATCCAGTATGTGTTTTAACCTTTCAGCACATGTCAATTTGGAGAAATCACTGAAGTGCCCAGTGCCCACATGTGGCTGGTGGCTACCAAATTTGGCAGAGCAGCTCTAGCATAATTGCATTTACTATCCATTGCGGAAACACTTGGAATAAAACCTAATATTTTACATCTATCTTTAATATGTTCTTCTTCTAATTGTTCTTTTTTCTTTTCTTTTTTTTTTTTGGTCACTGAATTATACCCTAAACTGATCTTTGTTTGTTTTCCTTTAAGCTTCTAAAAGACATTTCTGGAATTATAAAGTTTTGACAGCAAGTCATGAATTCCATGACAGGCAATGAATTTCTTATAGTTATTGGCACTATTTTAACTTACAGCTTTATTTCAATAGTAATTTTTGCTTTTAATTTGTCTCTCTGGGATGAAAACTGTATCTACCACTTGCAAATTATGTGAACATAGGCAAATTATTATTATTATTATTATTATTATCATTATTATTTTTTGAGACAAAGTCTCACTCTGTTGCCTGGGCTAGAGTGAATGCCGTGGCATCAGCCTAGCTCACAGCAACCTCAAATGCCTGGGCTCAAGCAATCCTCCTGCCTCACTCAGCCTTCTGAGTAGCTGGGACTACAGGCATGCACCACCATGCCAGGCTAATTTTTTTTCTATATATATTTTTAGCTGCCCATATAATTTCTTTCTATTTTTAGTAGAGACGGGGTCTCACTCTTGCTCAGGCTGGTCTCAAACTCCTGACCTTAAGCGATCCTTCCGCCTCGGCTTCCCAGAGTGCTAGGATTACAGGCGTTAGCTACTGCTCCCGGCCCGCAAATTATTTTAACTCTCTAAGATTCAGATTCCTCACTCCTAATATGGAGAAATAATATTCTTTTCATATTATTCAAAGAATTTCATGAGGTCATGCTTATATAGTTAGTACAGGGCCTGGCACATTATAAGAACTTACTGTACATAAACAGACATGTTTGCTGTTTTACAGGCATTTTCATTAATTGGATAACATCAGAGTTTCTTTAACTTTTTAATTTACTATGAGAATCATAAGGGATATACTAAAGCTACTCCAATTTGCACATTTGCTTACCATAAACCATATTTATTCAAAGTATCCCTGTGTTCAACTAGCAAGGCTTCACTGATCTCCTTCAACATAATTTCACTCCCATTCAAAGAACTCCTTCTGATTTTTTTCACTGCTTTATATGAGAAATTTAACAATATGACACAATTTTAAGGTAACTTTTGATGCATCAACTACTGATTATAGGCATACTCTGTTTTATTGCTCTTTGCTTTATTGTATTTCACAGGTACTGTGTTTTTGCAAGTTGAAGGTTTGTGGTAGTTCTGTGACAAGCAAGTCTATCATCACAATTTTCCCAACAGTATGTGCTCACTTTGTGTCTCTGCATCACATTTTGGTAATTCCTGCAATATTTCAAACTTTATTATTATTATATCTGTTTGATGATCAGTGATCTTTGATATTACTATTGCAAGTGTTTTGGGGGACAACAAGAGTGCCATATGAAAGGCATTTTTTTTTAAGAGGTCTTGCTGTGGTGCCCAGGCTTAAAGGCTTGAGTGCAGTGGCTGTTCACTGGCACAATCATAGTGTATTATAGCCTTGAACTCCTGTGCTCAAGTGACCCTCCTGCCTCCAGAGTAGCAGGGACTACAAGCGCTCAAATTTGGATCTGGCCAGAAGGTAAACTTAATTGATAAATGTTATATGTGTTCTGACTGTTCTGCCAACTAGCCATTGCCCTGTCTCTCTCCCTCTTCTTGTGCCTTTCTATGCCCTGAGTTAAAACATTACTGTAAATAGGCCAATTAATAACCCTACAATGTCCTCAAAGTGTTCATGTGAAAGAAAAGAGTTGCACATCTCTCAATTTAAATCAAAAGCTAGAAATGATTACGTTTGGTGAGGAAAACATGTCAAAAGCCAAGATAGGCTGAAAGATAGGTCTCTTACAACACAGTTAGCAAAGTTGTAAATGCAAACAAAAAGTTCTTGAAGGAAACTACAAATGCTACTCTAGTGAACACACAAATGAAAAGAAAGCTAAACAGCCTTATCGCTGATACGGAGAAAGTTTTGGTGGGCTGGATAGAAGATCAAACCAGTCAAATTATAACATTCCCTTAAAGCAAGGCCTAATCCAGAGCAATAACCTACATCTCTTCAATTCTATGAAGGCTAGGAGAGATGAGGAAGATGCAGAAAAAAAGTTGAAAGGTAGCAGAGGTTGGTTCACGAGTTTTAAGAAAAGAAGCTATCTTCATAACATAACAGCGCTAGGTGAAGCAGCAAGTGCTAGTGTAGAAGCTGCAGCAAGCTATCCAGATCTGGATAAGATAATTGATGAAGGTGTCTACACTGAACAATAGATTTACAATGTGTACAAAACAGCCTTTTGTTAGAAGATGTCATCTCGAACTTTCATAACTAGAGAGGACAAGTCAATGCCTGGCTTCAAAGCTTCAAAGGACAGGCTGACTTTCTTGTTAATGGGTTAATGCAGCTAGTGACTTTAAGTTGAAGCCAGTGCGCATTTATCATTCTGAAAATACGAGGGATCTTAAGAATAATGCTAAATCTACTCTTCCTGTACTCTGTAAACGGAACAACAAAGCCTGGATGACAGCACATCTATTAATAGCAGGTTTTACTGAATATATTAAGCCTACTGTTGCGACCAACTGCTCAGAAAAAATGATTGCAAAATATTACCACTCTTTAAAAATGTACCTAGAAACCCAAGACTCTGATGGAATTGTACAAGGAGACATGATATTGTTTTCATGCTTGCTAACATGTGTCCATTCTGCTTCCCATGGATCAAGGAATAATTTTGATTTTCAAGTCTTATGATTCATAGACCAATGGAACAAAACTGAAAACCCAGATATAAAACCATCTTCATATAGCCATCTGATCTTTGACAAAGCAGACAAAAACATACACTGAGGAAAAGAATCCCTATTCAATAAATGGTGCTGGAAAAATTGGATAGCCACATGTAGAAGACTGAAACAGGATCTGCACCTCTTACCTCTCACAAAAAATCAACTGATAATGGATAACAGACTAAGGCACGAAACCATAAGAATTCTAGAAGAAAATGTTGGAAAAACTCTTAGAGACATCAGCCTAGGTAAAGAATTTGTGAAGGAAACCTCTATCCCATAAAGGTTATTTCTGCTATTTTTATCTAATTCCACTTCTATCACCTTTTCACATACTTCCCAAATCCATTCTCCACACAGCACTGAGTCACCTTTTCAAGAACATAATCAGGTCCAGTCATTTATATTTCAGAAACCTCACATTACATTCAGGGTGCAGCCCAAAAGTCCCTAAAAGGTAGTACTCATCAGATCCTGTTCTACTGAATTCATCTTACATCACTCACCACTGCGCCATCAGTAGATCTATCCATCCTGGCCTGCCTTCTTTCCTTTGAAATCTTGATCCTCAGTTGATCACCTTGGCCTGGAATATTCTGCTCCCTCTTAACATTCTGTACTTATTTCAAATGTCACCCCTTCAGAACAGTTTTCTCTAACCAAATTACCCAAAGAAACAACCTAATTAAAATTTTAATTATCCTCTTCATCATCTCATCATTCTCTGTCCTATTACTCTGTTATCATCTTTATTGCTACTCTCACAATCTGAGATTATCATATGCATTTGCTGACCTATGTAAGGTCGTCTCTCTCACCAATAAAATATACACCCTTGAGAAGGAGCACGTTTATCCTGTTCTCCACTGAATCCCCGTGCTTAGGAACATGCCAGGCATACAATGCTTGCTCAATAAATTTTTGTTATATAATTAAAAAATCTCTTACAAGAGAAAGTGCTGACCTGCTCAGTCTCATTTCTAGACATTGTCACACCTCAGGGAGTGAAGGTTTTCAAGGCAGTGGAAGACCTAGCAAGCATGAAGGTATTAGCTGCATCTTGCTGCTGCCTCGCTATGGACTGAGGGATAAGAACCCTAGGACTCTAGCAGCAAGGACACCTCTCTACCTCTTTATTCAAATGGTCTCTCTTCTTCCTTCTTTGAGGGGTATCAGCTAGACTGGGGCTACTTGCTCTGAATGAGAATTGGGTGGTAGAGGGAAGGAGTAGACAGTAAAATATAGTGAAAATGGAAGGATCAGATATAGATTTAGATTTAGGCTTGAGACAAGGGACTTTGAACAAATTGCATGAGCTTTAGCTTTCTCACCTCTAACAAGAAGGTAATGGTCATACATGTCTCATAGAGTTGCTGTAACGATGAAATTATTTAGTCTATGTAAAGTGCTCATTATTCACTAGCAATCTATCAAAGGCAAATATTTTGCCTAGTTTATATCCTTCTGACTCATTTTACTCTGATTCTGGTAGGTATGACCTGAAAGTTGTGTTTCAGTGGATTTGGGTAATGGAGGAATAAAGCTTCAGGTAAATATTTAGGTTGTTGCAGAAGTAATTGTGGTTTTAGCACCATTGAAATTTGCCATTTGATATTGGAATACATTCTTAAATAAATGTGGTTATGTTATACAGAATTTTGATGTGCATTTCTCCCTTTATGTTTTTGGTAAGACTTATTACTTGCTGTTTATTTTATATTTATTTTAGACTATGGAAATGATATTAGACAAAAAGCAAATTCCAGTGATTTTCTTATTCAAGTTCAAAATGGATAGTAAAGCAGCAGAGACAATTCGCAAAATCAACAACGCCTTTGGCCCAGGAGCTGCTAATGAACGTACAGTGCAGTGGTGGTTCAAGAAGATTTGTAAAGGAGATGAGAGCCTTGCAGATAAGGAGCTCAGTGGCAGTGGCTGGCCATTGGAAGTTGACAACAACCAGTTGAAAGCAATCATCGAAGCTGATCTTACAACTACTCGAGAAGTTGCTGAAGAACTCTACGTCGACCATTCTATGGTCATTTGTCATTTGCAGCAAATTAGAAAGGTGAAAAAGCTCAATAAGTGGGTGCCTCATGACCCGATCGAAAATCAAAAAAAAAAAATCGTCATTTCAAAGTGTCTTCTCTTCTTATACACAACAACAATGAATTATTTCTCGATCGGATTGTCACGTGCAATGAATAGTGGATTTATATGACAACTGACAATGACTAGCTCAGTGGCTGGACCAAGAAGCACCTCCAAAGCACTTCCCAAAGCCAAACTTGCACCCAAAAAAGGGTCATGGTCACTGTTTGGTGGTCTGCTGATGGTCTAATCCACTACAGCTTTCTGAATCCCAGGAAAACCATTATATCTGAGAAGTATGCTCAGCAAATCAATGAGATGTACCAAAAACTGAAATGCCTGCAGCCGGCATTGGTCAACAGAAAGGGACCAATTCTTCTCCACAAAAACGCCCAACCGCAGGTTGCACAACCAATGCTTTAAAAGTTGAACAAATTGGGGCTATGAAGTTTTGTCTCATTCACCATATTCACCTGACCTCTTGTCAACCAACTCCGACTTCTTCAAGCATCTCGACAACTTTTTGCAGGGAAAATGCTTCCACAACCAGCAGGATGCAGAAAATGCTTTCCAAGAGTTTCTGAAACCCTGAAGCACAGATTTTTATGCTACAGGAATAAACAAACTTATTTCTCATTGACAACAATGTGTGATTGTAGTGGTTCCTATTTTGATTAATAAAAAACGTGTTTGAGCCTAGTTATAATGATTTAAAATTCACAGTCCAAAACTGCAATTACTTTTGCATCAACCTAATGTAACTGTACAATATACCTTTCCTTGAACCTAGCAAATCTTCAGCTAAAAATATGAGACAGTTTTATTATTCTATGCCCTTCTTGTGAATAAATCTCTTTTTAGGTCTCTCTGTGGAAGAATAGTGACTTAGGACAAAATAGAATTTGGACATTCCACAGTTGCCTTTCCAAATTAAATTATAATTAACTAACTGCATTATTTCTGATAATATCTGATAGCTACTTCTTTGTAAATTGAAGGCATACAATTAAATTTATATGTATAGCTATAAATATATTTTTGGCATACAAAAGAAAAAGGTCAAGGGAAGAAAGCTTTTGTGAAGGGTGAATTAAAAAACATTTTCCTTAAAAATTGTGGAGAATTATAAGCTTAGGTGCTACAGCAGGAGAATTATATGGCTCAAAATATTTCCCAAATAAAAAACTAAACTGTTCAGTCTTTAGAATCTCTCTCCTCCAAAAGCAAAACCACTCTTAGTTATTGACAGCCGTTTAGTTGTGACTGAGGAAGTGAAAAGTTGCTATTAATATATTAATTTATCATTTTGTAACAGGCAATATAGTAAAAACCTCTCTTGGGGCTAGAAAGTCTCTATTTGTCCTTTTTCATTTCCCTAAGTTGTATCTCCTAAAACATTCCTTGAGTGCTAACCACAGTGCCAAGGGACAGATTAGCAAAAGGCTTATATGTAAAGCTCTTTCTCCCTTTGTGTATGTAAATTGAGGGAAAGAACTGATCATTCAAGCATTCATTTCAATCATATGAAAGAAAGAATAGGTTAGAACGATAAACAATGATTAATGAGAATGCCATCAGCCAAGAAAGTAAAGATTCTATTTTAATATGAAATTGCTGGAAACTTGCAAAATAAAAGTACATCCACTAAAAAAAAAAAAAAAAAAGACATTTTGTCAGCACACATGAACTTGCTATAAATTCTTCTTAAAAGTACACCTCAAATTATGCTTCTCTAAAGCTACGCATACAGGTCATGGATATATTTCATGGAATATTTATTAAAATCAGATTTTAGAAAAAATTACACATTAAAATTACTTTCCTTGGTTTTTTTTTTTTTTTAATATGGTTCAAAACAGCCAAGGTGATTATCGTTTAATCTTCCAAGACAGTATTCAGGAACCCTGTAGACTTAACTCTAGGTTTTGTTCGCAATGACAGAGCCAAGGACAAGGTATTTGTTCTATAATCTATTGAAGTTCTTAAGGCCCCCACTCTATGGAAATACTTATTGATTCATATCCTTCCATTATTTTAAGACCAAAACACCTTTGGAAGGTGTTAATGGTTAATCTAAATTTTTTCAATATGCTTCAGAGGCATTTTGAAGTGTAGCAATGTGGTACAGTGGCTAAACACGTGGGATTTAGGGTCATACAAACTAAAACTGAAATCACAGCCTCTGCTGCAAATAGCTACATGATCTTGTTCCAGATAATTAAACTAAGTTGTCAGTTGTTTCAATAAAAATGGGGTTAATAACTGAACCTAATCTGAAGTTGGTTGAAAGGATTTAAAAGACCATGTACTTGAGGTAGTGAGGACAATAACTGTCATGTAGAGAGAATTCCATAAATGGTAGTTTTTTGAAGGAAAAAAGAATCACTGAAGTATTGTATACATGCAGAGAGGTACAAAAATATACATCTACAGCTTGATAAATTTTGACAGAAGAAGACACTCATTAATAATTTTATCCTTGCTAATATTGCCATATCTGTTCTTGAAATTTATAGGGATGGCTTATAGTTTATGTATACTTTTGTGTCTGTCTGGCATGTTTTATTGAACATTATTGTTATTTATCATCATATTGTTCCATTGTATTTTTTAAAATTCTCACTAGCATATAGTATTCCTTTGTACATTTATGCTATTATTTTATTATCCATTCTACTACTAATGGGCACTTCTATTCTGTGTTCCAATTCCTTGTGAGAAATGGCCAGTTTTCCATGGTATACAGCCCTTGAAAATGAGACACAATCTGTTCTCCGTCACGTCTCATGTAGATGCCTATTTTTATCTAGTCTCACTGCCCTCCCATCAACATAAACTCTTTCCTGTTTTTCTTGCCTCCAGACTCTCTGTGTTCCAATTAATTCTGAATTCAACTGTCTTAGTTCTTCTCCCCATAATTACCTTATATGTAATATAAAATAAATTGAGGGTTATGTTTAAATTGAATCTGAGGACAATGTTGTAAAGATGATACAATTGATATCTCCACTTCACAGATGAGGAAACTGAGGCAGAGTTAGGTTAGGCCATTGGCCCAATTTTTCAGAATTAGTAAGACAGAGCAGGAACCCAAACCAATGCTTACAGGCTCCAGAAGCAGTAATCTTCCCAGTCCTACTAAGCAAATGTTACCTGAATTTGTTATGACTTGCTTCCTGGTCATTCCAGAAAGTACTGCCTTAAGTTGTGCCTCATTGCTTTTTCCCTTGAGGTGCCCCTTGCCTAGAGTGTGTCTCAGCGTCAGTGAACTCATCCCTGATCTTGTCACAGCCTGTCACAAAGCCTTTCCTGACCACTCTGCCGTCACAGGTCTCATTCTCTGGCTAGTCTTCCCCACGGGATTGGGCTTTAAATATTCTCCTCAATCCTGTCCTGTTTATAAACTTAGGCTTAATGTGTGGCTGTGATAGAGCTGAGTAGCCAGTGCTAGATTTCTTAATCTGTCCTGTTTTCACAATATTGCCTTGACCTCTGTATTTCAAAACTTTAGCCAATACTTATTATTCTGAGTTATAATCCAATAAAGCTGACTCCAAATCTTGTGGCTATCACCTCTCCCATTTTTTTAAGCCCACAGTAACAATAATAATATTCTGTATTATCAATTTGGGAAAGATAGGTATAGAAATGTGCCTAGCTTAGTCATTTGGGTTTTAAATAACATCAATGTTTATTTTCAATGGAGAAAATCTAACTCTTCATTTCCAATGTTCTACTTTTATTATAACATTTATACTGTCTTGTGGGGGGGGTGATTATTTAACATCTAAAATGATAAATTATCAATATAATATCTGGTTATTCTTTTATTCAGTTTTCCCATAGAATGAAATCTTAACTTTCATTTGCACTAAGAGTTAGTGACCTAGTTAACTGATAATGATTTGAGTTATTAAGCATAATTTGTTGATGGCAATTTGAAAGCAAAGAAGCACTGTGGCAACCTAGCAGTGATATCCAGAAAGTTGTTTGCACAGAATTATTAAATACATCATTCTTGTAGCCCATATAGTTTGGTTGGGATAATTACTCTTACTAATAATAATCTGACATAGTGACTAAATAACATATCTCACAGGTTTAGGCAAAAGCATACATCATGTCTGACTGTTTGAAGTCTCTAGTTCTCTAAAACATGTAAGGCTACATCTGCCCTAGGACAGAACCCACCAGTTAAGCCCCAAATCACATTTTATCTATCAATCAAGACCTCAAGAATACACACATCAAGCTACATACTATTTTTTTTTTTTTTTGCCATCCCATTCTACCAAAGTAACATCCCATATTCTCATCTGCTCAAGAAACTTCTTTTAACATTAGATCCTCTTGACATGTGCTCAGGAAATAGGAACTGACTTCAATATACATTCATTAGTTATTTAAGAGATATTTGTTAAGTTCCTAAAAGCATAAGCCACTGGGCCAAGACTGATTAAAGTAAAATATAATGAGGATCATCAATCCCCAGCAACAAGAACAACAACAATGAAACTGTAATATTCAACTTTCCTATTTGCAAAAGTCAACAGGATATATTACATCAGGCAACTGGTGACTCAAATTGTTTATTCCCAGAGTAAACACTTTGTTTTATCCATAATAGGCCCTTGATGGAGCAGAACAGAATCATATTTGACATTCATTGGATTTGGCAACTGCCATCAATGCTTAATCAGTTACTCATAAGCATTTCTCATTTGTCATTATTGTTTCTAAATTACAAACAAGTCAGGGATCGACAATTATTCAGTACTTTGGGCTTCAGTCAAAATAAACCCAATAGGGTACATCAGTCATACCCTAATGCCACAATCTTCCATTGCATTGTACTCTCAGTAATAATTGCTCCAACATAGCAGATAAGTACTCCTGAGATATTTTGTCTTCATATTTCAATAACCACAAGACCACATTTCAGCGAAGATGAACCATCTATCTTCAGTTTGTGATATTTTCCCTTCATGTACAAAAGAATTGAGCAGGAATTAGTAAATACAAGGTAAACATTCTAGCTAAAAGAGTAATTACTATATTGATTTTCTTCTTAATCCCACAAAATTCCTTTGTTTTCTAGAACTCTCCCTCTCTCAAATATCAACAAAAAAATGCTCTTTGTATTATTTCCATCAAAATTACATGTCATGGTATTTCAATTGCTTTATAAAAGGTCCAAAACCATTTTCCAATGTAAAAACTGCTAGTCCAAAAGACAACTATATATTTTTTTAATTATACTATTTAAATATACACACGCACACATACAAGGTGATCCTTCTTCCTGAAATGTCACTTACTGTGACTTTGAAGAAAAGTAGAAAAAAATTTAAATTCCTCAAAGATATTGCCTGGGTCTTTTACTTTTGCATTCTCACTAGCTTGCATATTAGCAGCAAGGATTACAAGAAAGGTGTCCCATAATTGCTTACTAACTACATATGATGAGCGAAAAGTTAAAGGATCTATTGTCTACAGAAAGAAATTACTTAATAGTGACAATACTTAACAAGCTTGTATTATAATGTTAATATAGAATAGCATACTATAATTGTAAATAATATGTGTCTACAATATAATAATGCAAGTATATATTATATGATATGTTATAAATACTTATAAAGTCCAAAACTGTAAGCACTGAGATTAAGAAATTGTCTAAATAAACTTTTGTTTATTTGTGTATATATAGTTTCTTCATAGTTTAACAAACTGCTGGAGATATAGGAAAAGCCTAGTTACTTCTCAGACAAATCCACAGAATGTCTATTTTCTTAACTTCAGATTATAGAAAGGAGAACAAAGCCTTTATTACGTCATGACTTTTTTAGGGAAATGAAAATACATATCCAAGTACCCAGGTCAAAACCTCTCTGTTAACTAAATTATCTTTCTCAGTAAATAAGTTCTTAGAGATGTAAAAGTGAGTGCTTTGGATTAAATACCCAGGTTTCTGAGAGAGAGAGGGACAGAGAGAGAGAAAAGCATGTGAAAATACAGGAGAGCTAACAGAATGTAACTGCAATCATCAGACTATCAGAAATCCATGGGCTGAAATACATTTTAAATGGTAAAAGTACCCGATCTACTGTATCACTTAAAACACATCCTCTGGCAAGCAACAGAAATCAGCTTGGTAGCTGCATATAGAAGGTGGTACAGGACAATTCTCTGGGTGACCTTGGACTAGCCCAGTTTTCCTCTTTTCTTCATTTGTAATTCTTAAGAATAACTGTAGAATGTGGTCAGAAGGCAACACGCTGAGATAGAGAAGAATTGGCCAGAACCACTCAGTCCCTTCTGGAAATAGGGTGTAAGGACATCTACATGTCAGCCTACTGTGCCCCCTGGTATAAAACCTGGGGTGAGCTGCTTTCTGGGATCCCTCAGCTGCAGTGCAAATGGGGCATGCACAGAGGCCCCTTGAAACACGGCAATGTTCCTGAGCTTTGGGAGACTAGCTTACTCTGAATCCTCGTCTCTGTTGCTCTATTGTCCTTTGCTGTCTATCTGTCCGTAATAAATCCAATCAGCTTCATGTTACTTCTTGTGTGTTGGGGTGTTCCTTTGCGCACAGTGAACTTGCATCACAAAGTTGGTGCAGGGAGCAATGTCTGGTCTGACAGAACCATGGCTTTCTGTAGAAGCAGGAAAGACAGTCCCCCCAATACGTGACAGGGCAAAAATGTCAGCCTGAGGATGCAGGCGTCAGACAGAAGCTGGATGAATTGCGGGAAGGGAAGGGTGCTAAATGGCACATGATCACTCCCCGTGGATGCAAATGAACTAGCTGCATGCACTGAGGCAAAGAGGAGGGAATACGGGAACCTGGGAGTGCAGCACAAGATTCCTTGGCTGTTTGGCACTTACGGGGTCACTGATTCCTGGGCCCAAAGAGCTCAAAAAGCAAATACTCATAAGGCCCCTGAAGCACCTGGGAGGGAGCAAAAAAAGAGGTTCTCCGATTGTCCCTGAGGCATCTGAGAGGAAACCAACATGTGCAGTGTGGGTCTTCATAGAAAGGAAGACTCATAATCTAAAGGATAGATGTGGAGAAAAGCCGGGCAAGTCTTATGCAGCCTGATTGGTGTGTTTGTTTGATTAAGGGACGCTGTAGACCCAAATGTCTTGGGCTACATGGTGCAGTTAGGGATAGGGCTGAAATCTCTGGATCTTCACTGGATGCCAGTGGCTCTTCCCTCCTGTGAAGATAAAAGGGGAAAAGAGGGAAAACATTAAACTGATGACATCAGGAGGTTTTGAGACAAATTGCTGATCCATGGTACTTACCTGCTTATGTTTGGGGCCCTTTGGAGCATTTTAGGTGTCAATGACCATGGTTCCCGTGCTTAGCACTTTATAAGCACTGACTTTTTGGCTGCCTGTGGCACAGAGTATCACTGTCACCTGCGGTAGTGCCTTCTCACAGCTAAGAATTTGAGCCATAACAATGGGGCATATCGCCTCCTGCTGCTACCTAAACTGACCAAGCCCAGTGGGTTATTTATCTAATGCAATACTGCATGCTAAGTGGAAACTAAGACATTGCTTGGTTAATTTAGAACTTCCTACAGGTTGCACTTCAGTTTGGCTGGTCAAAGAGACCTTCAGGACATGAAGACTAACAATGTGCTATCACAGGCTGAATGCCAACGCCAGTCAGGTGGGAAGCCAAAAAAAAAATCCAGATATAGTTAAGCAAAAAATGTTGGCCATGGTGGTACCCACTAACTAAAACGAGGCCCAACAGCTGATGGGCCTCTTTTGATACTGGAGACAGCATATACCCCACCTGAGGGTTCTTTCGGGCCCCTTAGCCAAAGTGACTAACAAAGTCAACAATTTTGAAAAAGCCCCTTTAAAACAGCAGGGCTTAGAAACCATTCAATAAGCTGTGGCCCAGGTATTGCCTTTGAAACTTTTAGAGCCTGCTAGCCCAATGGAATTACAGGTGCCCACAACTTTCATGAATATGGATTGTAATCTATGGTAATAGAAAACCGCCACTGGGGTGCACCAGACTTTTAGATTTTGGACACATGAAGTTGTCTGAGGCAGCCACCAGATATATTCTCCTTTTGATTGGCAACTCCTTGCTTGCTGTTGGGCACTGATGGAAACTGAATGTCTTATGGCCAGAATGCTAGGTGTGATGCTGTGATATGAACTGCCCATTTCTATTTGTGTGCTTACATACCCCACCAATAAAATTGGACAGAATGCTAGGTGTGATGCTGTGATATGAACTGCCCATTTCTATTTGTGTGCTTGCATACCCCACCAATAAAATTGGACAGTCTCAACAGGGTCTAGTTATCAAATGGAAATGGTACATTCAAGATTGGGTCAACCCAGGACCCAAATGAACAAGTATGCTCCATGAACAAATGACTAAATTACCAACATGGACCAGGTGACCTATAGCAGATGCTTTGTCTCCTCTTGTGCCTACCAATGGTATGGCATGAGTTACTGATAGCTCTGCAAAACTGAAAGCAGACAGGTCCACTGGGCTGCAAACACCATCTGGTCAGTGAATGGCCATCTTTTTCCTGAGACTGAATATGAATATTCTGCCCAAGGTGTCAGACTGCATGTAATAGTGATGGCCGTGCAGGCCACTGTTACCACCATAGCTTGCTACATTTTCAGCAACTCCTGGGCCTTTACAAACAGCCTAGCCATCTGGTCAAGAGAAAGGCAGCTGAGTGACTGGACTATTAAAGGGATGAGGACAATGACAATAGCATGCTGCCTGGAAAGGACAAATATATATCACTCACATGGAGGGTAGAACTACCATAGCCTTCCTTGAGGAGAACTTGTGTTATGTTTTAGATACCCCATGGATCTTCATTATGACTAAGGAACATCCTTCATTGCCCAAGGGACAAGGCAACGGGCACACTTGCATGAAATATGATGGGCTAGCCATGCTGGCTGTCATCTGCAGCCCATTAAAGCCATTGGATGGTGGAACAAGTGGCTGACAAAGTAACTGAAGAAAAGATATCAAGATGTTCTGCTGGTGGGGTTATATCCCCATCTGACTAGAGCAGTATGGAAACTAAGCACTGCACTCCAGTACAAGGGAAACACGGCACTGCAGCACATGTTGAGAAACACTGACCTCGGTGGGGGTAGAGGTGGACCAGGAAGATGCTTGATTAAGCTGTACCTGCAAAACGCCAACCGTTCTTTTTCTTTTTTCTCTTTAGAGTTCATGTCCTGGTGGGTGGTTTGCAGCTCAGGCCATCATAGTATCCCAGAGGGGAGTCCCTAATTCTAATCTGGAGACAATGCTTCCACTTGCCCTTCCCCTCCAATCTGGAGGATGCCTCCCCTCTATGTGATCCCATAGGGGCATTGGATGGGACCAAGAAATACCAGGCTGCTAGGATCCCTCTAGTGGCACCAAAGACATCTGATTCCTTCCAATCAGATGGGCAACATTATCACACATGTCAAGTTTGTGCTGGATCCTTCCTGAACTGCATGACTGAGGCTGAAAAGTCTGAGTCAGGCAGCGAGGGTAATAGATTACCGCAGAGATAGTAGCCTGGGGGGTGGGACAGACAGAGTGGGTCCCTACACCAATTTCACCCAACCCTTATTCCACAGGCAGGAAACATCTGAGATCCTAGGAGGGGTAAGGGGTGCAGTACTAACCTGTAAATCTGCTTTTACCACAAGGATGTGACAGTGGAAGCCTGGAAGCACAGCACCTTCATCCGGCTCTCCCAGGCAGCAGCCACCATGCGTAGCCTGAGTAAGCACTGGACCTACCATCCGGGACTTCATTCTATCACAGACCACAGCGCCTTCCCATTCTGCCAGTGCTAAACTGCACCAACATTCCTACATCCACAGTGCACCAACAGAACCTGAGCTCGGGCTTATCAAGTGAGGATTTGTCGCCCACTGCATTGAAGAGAACCAGAGGTGCCCTGTTTGAACTGACTCTATGGCAAAATGTCACAGCCACAACTGACAAAACCTTGGTGGGGTTGTACTTGAAGGCATCATGCTCCTTTGATTACCTGGTCAAAAAGTGTCCCGATGGCAACAATGTAAACATGGACTAGACTATCACTAGCCCTCTGGGTAGGGGCTTCATGAACAATATAATTTGGGGGAAACTGAGTTCATGTAAGTAACCCAAGCCTTGGCTAGCAAATACCAATTCCTCCACACTGGTGAATGGGGTCACTGAATAATAAGGTGAAGGAAGGGGTGCTGTGTGCACCAGAGGGCTCCATCTTTCTCTGCAGGTGGTCCAGTGGGGACTCAAATACAGACGGACGATGTACTGAGTAAGAAGCTGGTGGATGGTGGGATCCCTCATGTTGGGCATGCCTGGGGCGTCCTCGGTTATCACCCATGGCAATGAGATGCACCATTGGGCCAGCAGCCTAGAGCTATACACCAGGCTAAGTAGGTACCTGCCAGCAGGTGTAACTGCCTCTGGGTTTATGCCCTTTATGTGATCTTTTATACCATGTAAAGGAGTAAGCTCATGAAAAATAATAATAAACCTGCCCCTGACCATAGTAAATATCACCTCCCCCGGAGCCACTGCCTTAGCAGCCCAACAGATATCCTTCAACTCCCACAGGAAGATTGTTTTAGACAACAGAATTGATCTAGACTTTGACTTTTTAGCCCAACTGGGAGGCATAGATGTGACTGCCGAGAGCTCTTGCTGTACTTGGATAAAGACCTCAGGGAACAGAGAAACACAAGTAGCGGAGACCCAGAAGCAGGCCCACTGCTGCAGACAGTGGGACCACTTGAAGGATCCTTCTTTGATAGCTTTAGCAACTTCTCATCTGAGAGGCTGGGATCCTAGGTTAGGTCGCTGCTCTGGGCAAGCCTGACCATCCTGCTTGTGGGCCTCCTGTGTCTAATGAAAGGCACTGTGGCTATGGCTCAGTGACGTTGCACTGACTGCATCAGCCAAGGTATCACAATGATCTGATGAGACAAACTTCCACCTCCAAATCTGGGGAGAGTCAACGGGGCATACGAAACGGACTAGCTTTGCTAAGGGGGTATCTGGGTCAGCAAGTAAACTGCAGGACAGCTCTCTGGGTGACCTTGGACTGACCCGGGTTTTCCCCTTTCTCATTTGTAGTTCTTACGAATAACTGTAGAATGTGCTGAGCATGCAACATTCTGGGTTAGAGAGGAACTGGCTGGAATAGCCCAGGCTCTGTTCCAGTTCCTCCCAGAAACAGGTGTCCTTCACTGTTTTAGCCCAGTAGCTATCTGTTCTCCCCTGGTATAAAACCCGTGGGGGACGGCTTTCTGGGGTCCCTCAGCTGCAGTACAAGGGTGGACACCTGCGGACAAGACTCCATCCAACCTGGGCAGCTTTCCTGAGCCTGGGGAGACTGGCTTGCCTTGAATCCTAGTCTTTTATTGTACTTTATTGTCTTTTCTGTAAGTAATAAATCCACTTCACGTAACATGTGTAGGTGTTCTGTCTCACCAGACTCAGACAAATTAGCAGGCAGTACACAGTGAACCTGCTTCACAGATGAGGATCTATTTGAGCAATACGAGTTCACAGGGCTGATGAGTGTTTGGAGATGCAGGATTAGAGAATAGAGATCCAATTAGGGCAAAAGCTATGGAACAGAAAACACAGCCTTTTTGCTCTTAAGAGAAAAAGTTTGGACACCATTGTTATAGCTAATATAATGAATGACTCCTAAAAATATCTTGCCACATCTTTGCATCATTTGATCAAGATCAAAAATTCCAGGCAGGAGCATTCAATTAGCTAAGCTAATTGAACTTTCAAGATGACTTCCCTTCCATGCTTCCCTTATAACCTACTTTATTTTAAAATTTAACACATTTTTTTTTACATTTGGTTTATTCATCTACTATTCAAATACTATCCTTCCAAATGCAGAAACTACAGCTGATTGATCCTTGTACCTCCAGCAGCTTGTCCAGCAATAAGCAGCACATGGTCAGGGTTCAATATATTTTTTTTGAAAAATTAACTGGTCTGTCTTGAATGCAGTCACATAAATTTGCTGAAAATCAGCAATAAATCCAATTTATGGGTGATATTAAGAAGGGTAGTATGTTAAAATAACAAAACAATTTCCATGCCTGAATCTGGAGCTAAATATTCTTTTATTTGGTTAGTAATAAACATTCTCAATTTTTAAAAAATCAGGACCGTTTTGTAAATATGAGAAAAAAGTTTAGAGATAATGTAATTATTACTTCTCTCTTAAAGAGTTAACACAGAAGGGAAACAAACATAGGTAGTCGAGCAACAGGGGAAAAAAGTGGGTGGGGAGGGAATCAAAAGTACTGAACAAGAGAAAGTTTCACACTTTGCCCTTCTGCTTGGGATGACTTCAAGAAAAATGGATAAGACTGAAAATCCCAGTTACATCTTGCTTATGCCACAGTCCTTGTAGGCCTATTTTAATGGAGTTTTCAGAATTCCCGAGACAGCAAACTATGTTCCTATCCAAGTTCTTGTGTTTTCCAGAGGCCTTTGGGCATCTAGTAATTTCTGCAAAGACTTTCTTTGGCTGTCAGTAATTTCCTGACATCATAGCCTTTGCTAACAGGAAGGACTAGAAAAGCATCGCTCTTGTCTTTATGGATATTAGCTTTAGTCACATCAAGGCTCTTTTGCAGCTGAGGAAGAATAGAGGAGCATTCTGCTAAATGCTGTAAAAGACAATTCTTTTTAAGTTCTCACTTCCTTCTGAGGGAAACTTGCTTGAAAATTAAGGCAATCAACCTTTTTTGTTCAAAGACTCCAGGGAAGGCAAAACTTTTATAGAGGAAAAAAATAGGCTAGGGCCTCATAAACATTCCATGTGCCACAAACACTCATGTTAAAGCATTGAATTATGCTTAAATAATATTTATTATTTAAATAGAGAAAACCATTGTAAAGAAAAAAAACTATCCATAATTGAAAGGCTTCTTTCATATGACTTTTATATTTAATCTTTGCTAAATGCTGAGAAAAATATCTATGTAACTTGCTCTTTTTAAAACTTGGAAAATCTACTGATTAATCTACCCTTTTTAATGGATACATAATATTTTATTGAATCAACATAATTCGTATCTCAAATTGGTTGAAAGAACATTAAATGTAGCAGACGATAACTCCAGATGGATTCAAGCTTCCAAAAAGAACAGAAGTGTGTGAATACAGTAGAAATAATGAAGATGGTGGGTGTGGAAACAAGCTTAGGGTAAAATGATGATTAAAAGAGAAATAGATAAGATATGTAAGATAAGTTTGTTACGAAAAGTAAATTGTTAAGAAAGAGACTCAGAAGTGAGAGAGCTGCTAACCATTGTGTGGACATTATGAGGGAAGTTGTCTTTTTTATATTTATATTTATTATAAAAAAGAGAATAATACCTTTCACATTCACCTATTTGGGGCTTATTACATGCTTGTGGAGAAATGACAATAAAAACAACTTCTGATATTTATTAGAAATTTAATATTTGCCAGTCTCCGTACTCTGTGCAAAATGTACTAATCCTTGAAAAGGGATCTCCAGCAAATTTTCATTTGCTTTACTCATGTAGTGAACTCTTTCTAGATTCCTCTTTCTTTCGCAACCACATATAATCCATCAGTAAATGCTACGGTCACTATTTTGAAAATATATCCTAAATCTGACCCCTTCTCATCACTTTCACAGCTCCCCTCTGGTCTAAGCCATCTTCATTTTTGGACAAGCCGAACGTAATAACCTTCTAACGAGTTTTCTTGCTCCTGCACTTGCCTCCCTGCAGTTATTTTCCATCTAGCAACAAAATGGTGTTTTCAGCGTATAAATCAGACATGTCCCTCCTCATATTCAAAGCCCTCCAGTAGGACAATGATCTAAAGCTTCAAGAATGGTTTACAAGGACACCCACTTCCCCAGCTCCACTTTCTACTATGCTTCACCCCGTCGGCTCAGCTCCAGGACCCCTGGGATCCTTGTTTCCAGTCAAATACACCAAATTCATTTCTTCTCAAAACTCCTTCACCTCCTCTCTCTTCTCAGCTTTGAAGTCTCCCCTCCCAGAAATTTGCATAGCAATTCTTTCTTAGGCCATTTCCTAAGGGCAGCTTTCTCTGACTACCCTGTCCAAAATAACCTTACCACTTACAGTGCTATAGTTTTCTTCCTAGAATGAATCATTACTACCTATTAGTAGCAGTTTTTGATTTAGTTTTTGGCTGACTGTCCGTCTGCCCTATTGGAATGTAAGTTTCATGAGGGCAGGAACTTTATCTGCTCTGTTCTGTATCTCAAGGCACCCAACAACACTGCTTGGCACATAGGGGTTTCTCTAAATAGTCATGAAATAAGTATCAATGAATGTCAATGAATGCTTTGTTTATGTGTATCAGTTTTTGTTTCTAAGCTTGCAATATTGTTGGTTCCCTTTTTTGTTAAGTGTTCTTTGCTCCAGATCGTCAGGGCTTGGCAGAAACCCAGTTAAGGCTGAGGAGTTTGTATATTATATAGCTTAAAATTGTTAGGATTATTGTAGCTTTATTCATGATAAATGCTTAATAGTATTGATGCAACTATTAAGTCATAAAAGCTGGATTTAGCATACGTTAGCAATTAAGGGTGGTAGTGGTATGTTTTCTCTCCTAGTTTACCAACTCTTTTACAAATCATTTCCAAGAAGCTTACTGGACAAGCTCACAGTCCAGGACAAATGACCCCACAGGGTGTCTTGCCTAGTCTATCAGCTTTAGAGACGACATCAATTCTGTCATTCTCTGGTTTGTGTACTTTCCAACAAACAAGTTATGTCTTGAGAAAAGGTAACTTCTATGCCATGTGAAATTTCAATTCCATAAAATTGAAAAACATTTTACCACAATTCCATTTAATCATTTCAACCACCTATTGGGTTATGAAAACATGTTCCCATTTTATGCAGTATGATTGTAATTCCTATCTCTAACTCCAGGATTTGTTCTCCCAGACAATCACTGGGTCCAAATCCTAGGTCAAACATTTCCTTGTCACTTGACCTTATACAGGTTGCTTAACCTTTCAAACTATTAGTTTCACTTAATATAGAATAGAAATAATAATAGTATCTATGTAATAGAATTATGGCATGATTTAACAAATGAATGCCCACAGATGCTACCTATCCAATTAACAAGAGCAGCAGAGGTTCTTAGTGGGAGGTAAATATCAGAATTGTCTGGAGACAAGTGTAATAGCCCCAGCTGAGAATTTTTAGGCTAAATTTTAAAATATAACATAGAGTAGTTGGCTTTTTGGAAGCATTTGAAAGAAATTTAAATTGTTAAAATATCAATAGGCTTTCATTATGATGAGGATCCTTTCATATTAATCATTCACAATGCTTCGTTTGCCATGTGCATTTACTGAATTAAATATTTATTGATTTAAAGAATATGTTCACAGTATAATTTCACTGATGTATGTAGAGTGGTTAATGTCACTAATTCTAGAATCATAATAACCTAGATTCAAATCTCCACTCATATCCTTTATAGTTGTATGACCTTTAATAAGGTAATAGTGAGGTCTTTGAAACATTCAGATTATCAAGATAACTAACTTCCCAGTTATATATTAATAGGAACCCAAACCCTCTGGATCAGTCCTACTTGGAATAACAATAATTGTAGTGTTACTTACTACAAGTACTTACTCTGGGCCAAGCATTCTGCTAAACACTCTGCCTGAGTTCTATCATCTAATCAACACAAGTGACTTATGAGGTTGGTATTATTTGTATCTCTTTTTACAGGTGATAAAACTAAGGTATAGTGTCTGTAATTTTCTATAAAGTAGCAAGTGATCAAGCTATTATTTGAATGTATATTGCTCTGACTTCAATGCTGTTCTTATTAATCCAGTGTTGAGTGATTTCCAATTTTTGTTAAGTATCCTGTTGTTTTCTAAATGTAATTTCTTGAAAGATTCAATAAGTAAAGCAGATAAAAGTAGAGTTTCTACTATTTAAAAAAGTCTGATGGGGCCCCAAATCCAACTGTCTTGGATTCATTGCTCCCTTGAGGTAGACCCTCATGGACCAAGAGAGATCTGAAGTACACATTGAAAAATTCTTTATCTGACTCAAACCTTAACTCTCTAGAACACTCCTTATCTCTAGCCACATAATACAATTTACATTTAAATTAAATTATCAACTTTATTTTTAATTATAAATTAATTAAGAATTTTAATTAAATTGGTTAAATTAAATTGTTGAAATATAAACATTTTATTAAATTGAAATTTTAATTTAGAATTAATTTAATTTGTATGAAAATTAAAAATAATAATATAGCTAGTTTCTCAGTCACGCTGGCCCCATTTTGAATGCCAAATGGTCACACGTAGCTAATGGTTACTGCATCACATAGCATAGGTACAGAATATTTTCATCATCATAGAAATTTTTACTGAATGGTGTTG
The DNA here is from genome assembly GCF_020740605.2 of Lemur catta. Taxonomy (NCBI): domain Eukaryota; kingdom Metazoa; phylum Chordata; class Mammalia; order Primates; family Lemuridae; genus Lemur; species Lemur catta. The sequence goes on along the minus strand of NC_059132.1, from coordinate 21,418,586 downwards.
ATTTAAACCAATTTTCCATTAACTGTCCATTACAATTAGAATAAAACTCAGCATTCTTATCACAGCATTCCTGGTCTGATCTTGCCCTTGCTTACTTCTTTGACTTTACTTCCTAGCAATCTCTGTTGCTCACCATGTTCTGGATATACTGGCCTTCCTATGTCCTTCTGATATACCAGGCTTCGTCAAGTTCTTTGTACTTCTTTTTCATTTGCCCAGTACATGCTTCCCCCACATCATCACATGGCTGCCTTCCTCCAGTTCTTTAGGTACTAGTTTAAATATTGTCTTCTCATCAAGGATCCCTTTCCCAATTAGCCCATCGAAATTAATGCTTCCATCCCCAGTTCTTTTTGATTTCATCATCCTATTGTATTTTCTTGTAGCACTTACCACTTTGGGAATTTTTCTTATTTGTTTGCTTGTATACTTAATGCTTTTAATCTTGAATGTAAATCCTAGGCATTTAGGGAGTTTGATTGTCTTATTTACAGATGTATTCCCAGTTCTAAGATCAATGACTATTCATAGTAGTTACTCAATAATTATTAGTTGAATAAATACAGGAAATAATTTTAGAGATAGGAAATCAAGCCTCAAAGAGCTTAAGTAACTAGTCAAGGTCACACATGTAAATTTGAATTCAAATAAAATTTTTTCATTCTGGGCCTGTGACTGCAATAAAGTAAAGAAGTATTACCCAGAGGGAAGATCAGGATGAAGATGATACCTCAAACCAGTAAAGACCCCGCATAGCTCAGGAAAAAGATCCTTATTTAATACATGGTGCTGGGAAAATTGGATAGCCACATGTATAAGACTGAAATAGAATCCGTACCTATCACCTCTCACCTCTTACAAAAATCAACTCACAGTGGATAACAGACTTGAACCTAAGACATGAAACTATAAGAATTCTAGAAGAAAATGTTGGAAAAACTCTTAGAGACATTGGTCTAGGCAAAGAATTTATAAAGAAGACCCCAAAGGCAATCACAGCAACAATAAAAATAAATAAATGGGACCTGATTAAATTAAAAAGTTTCTGCACAGCCAAGAAAACTATCACAAGAGCAAACAGACAACCTACACAATGGGAGAAAATATTGACATAGTACCCATCCGATAAAGGGCTGATAACTAGAATCTTTATAGAACTCAGGAAAATCAGCAAGAAAAAAATCACACAACCTCATTAAAAAGTGGGCAAAGGACATGAACAGAAACTTTTCAAAAGAAGACAGAAGTATGGCCAACAAACATATGAAAAAATGCTCAACATCTCTAATCATCAGGGAAATGCAAATCAAAAACACAAGGAAATATCATTTAACTCCAGTGAGAATGGCTTTTATCAAAAAGTCCCAAAACAATAAATGTTGGCGTGGTTGCGGAGAGATAGGAACACTCATACACTGCTGGTGGGACTGCAAACTAGTGCAACCTCTGTGGAAAGCAATATGGAGATACCTCAAAGAACTACAAGTAGAACTACCATTTGATCCAGCAATCCCACTACTGGGCATCTACCCAAAGGTAAAAAGACATTCTGTAAAACAGACATCTGCACTCGAATGTTTATAGCAGCACAATTCACAACTGCAAAGATGTGGAAAGAACCCAAGTGCCCATCAGCACATGAGTGATTAATAAAATGCGGTATATGTATACCATGGAGTTCTGCTCAGCCACAAAAGACAATAGTGACCTAGCACCTCTTGTATTATGCTGGATAGAGCTGGAGCCCATTCTGCTATAAAGTATCACAAGAATAGAAAAACAAGCACTGCATGTACTCACCATCAAATTGGTATTAACTGTTCAACACTCACGTACACACATAGTAATAACATTCACTGGGTGTTGGGCAAGTGGGCGGGGGAAGAGGGAGGATGGGATGGGTATATTCACACGTAATGGGTGCGGTGAGCACTGTCTGGGGGATGGACAGCTTGAAGCTCTGACTCGGGTGGGGCAAAGGAAACATATGTAACCTAAACATTTGTACCCCTGTAATATGCTGAAATAAAAACATAATAAATGCTAGAATTGAGGCTGTCTCACGAAGAGTGACAGAATCACTGACACTGCTCACTAAATAGATAGAAACGGTCAGATATCAACACTAGCCATTGGCATTTGGGGGAAGTTGTGAAGTGGGCACTTGAACTTTGCACTAAAATGACATCACTTGCCAAAGATAGCCATCCAGCCTCAAAGGCTTATGAAAAAGTGCCTGCTATAGGGCACCAGCATGGTCCAATTAACAGCAAAGAATCACATAGAACACAGAAAGAAAAGAAGTCAGAGGCTAATCAGAGGACCAGGGTAGAGGGAGACAACAGCAGGTCAGACAGTGGTTGAGAACAAGTATTAGGCCTATCAGCCAGCAGCCCTAATGGAGGGTCAGAAGGAACTGATGTGAGGTACTAGCAGGCCCTGAGCACAGCTGGTAGCAGCAGGAAGAGCTGGCAGGGTGAGAGGAGGGAGCAGCTAATCAAACTGTCTATGGGGCTGATTAGACAAGCAGTGGGATCAGACAGCAGGGGCAGGCGATTCAACTGCAGGAGGATCAGAGGGACAGAAAGGCAAAGACAGAGCAAGGTCAGTCTGAGGCCTGGGTAAAAGGGAAGTTGACTGGGCAGCGGTCTGGTCAACCAGCTGTGACAGCTCCTCAGACAGCAAAGGGAGCCAACTCTAACAGTGGCAAGGAAGGCTGAGAGGATGGAACTGTTTATACAGCCAAGGAATCTCAGAGTCAGAAAAGCTAACGAAAGCTGACAGCAGCTCTGCAGAGTTAAGGGTGGGACTAGCGAATTTGCATGTGTGCCTTCGGTCAAGGGTTTATTTTTCTCACCACAAGCAGAGCATGCAGCTCAGCTGCTCTGTCCACTGTCCCAAGGCTCAGAGGACTGTGATTTGAAGTCTATTTGACAAAGTAGGGCAGAGAGGCCAAGTCCCAGCGCCTGTCAGTATGGCAGGCTAGACCAAGAGCTGAGACCTGCTCTGAAACCCTGGCCAGCTTGACTCACCCAGGCAAATGAATATGCAAGCACTCCTCGTTTTTACTCTTCCTTTTTTTCCCCTTCTTTCATCTTTTTTCTTTTACATGTAATACTTGCATCCTTGGAAAAACTGCACATAGGATTCTGAATACAAAGTTTTAGGCCAAAATATATGACATATCTTAAATGTATCAGAAATAGCTACTTCTTGTTCTTTAAACTTCAGATATAGAGACTCATCAC